>NC_058082.1:555912019-556140199 GCF_014858855.1 Bufo gargarizans | reverse complement strand
AAATCTCCTCATCTCAATCTACCATCCTACCTGTGCTCTCCACAGTGCTGCACCTCCTACATCTCCTCCTCATCTCTGTCTACCATCCTATCCATTCTCTCCACAGTGCTGCACCCCTACAATCTCCTCCTCATCTCTGTCTACCATCCTACCCATGCTCTCCACAGTGCTGCACCCCCTACATCTCCTCCTCATCTCTGTCTACCATCCTACCCGTGCTCTCCACAGTGCTGCACTTCCTACATCTCCTCCTCATCTCTGTCTACCACCCTACCCGTGCTCTCCACAGTGCTGCACCTCCTACATCTCCTCCTCATCTCTGTCTACCATCCTATCCATGCTCTCCACAGTGCTGCACCTCCTACACCTCCTCCTCATCTCAATCTACCATCCTACCTGTGCTCTCCACAGTGCTGCACCTTCTACATCTCCTCCTCATCTCTATCTACCATCCTACCTGTGCTCTCCACAGTGCTGGACCCCCTACATCTCCTCCTCATCTCTATCTACCATCCTACCTGTGCTCTCCACAGTGCTGCACCTCCAACATTTCCTCCTCATCTCTGTCTACCATCCTACCTGTGCTCTCCACAGTGCTGCACCTCCTACACCTCCTCCTCATCTCAATCTACCATCCTACCTGTGCTCTCCACAGTGCTGCACCTTCTACATCTCCTCCTCATCTCTATCTACCATCCTACCTGTGCTCTCCACAGTGCTGGACCCCCTACATCTCCTCCTCATCTCTATCTACCATCCTACCTGTGCTCTCCACAGTGCTGCACCTCCTACATCTCCTTCTCATCTCCATCTACCATCCTACCCGTGCTCTCCACAGTGCTGTACTCCTACAACTCCTCCTCATCTCTGTCTACCATCCTATCCATGCTCTCCATTAGGGGCGTCGTTAGGTAAAAACATTCAAGGCTTGAGCCTCGGATGTTTTGACCAGTGCCCCGAATGTTATGCTGGCAGGGCCGGCCACTCTGACTCTCCTGCGCTGCACTGTGCAGCGCTACTCTACACCGGCCCCGCCATCCTAATCCGTATCCTGCAATAACTGAACTTTAAATCAGCGTTCATCTCAATGCTATCTTACACACTCAGCTCCGGAAACATGCAGTGCGGGTGGTGCTCGCTCACGGACGTCACGTGCCTGCTCTTCCCACTAGGTGGGAGTGTGTAAGTCAAGATAGTAATGAGATGAGCGCTGATTTAAAGTTAAGTTACTGCAGGATACAGATTACTGAGGGGATGATCTGTGGGGTTGCCCAGACGGCTATGCCCTTCACAGTAGTTATTAAGCCCTTTCAGCAGTCCCCCATTCACTGAAGAGGGGACTGCTGAAAGGGGTTAATAACTTCTGTGAAGGACCCCCATTGGATGGGGGCATGGCTTCACACGGGTGTGATACAGTGGGCTTGTGCCCCGGATGTTTTCAGACTCTAGCAACACCCCTGCTCTCCACAGTGCTTCACCCCCTAGATCTCCTCCCTGATCTCTACCATCCTACCCCTGCTCTCCACAGTGCTGCACCCCCTACATCTCCTCCTCATCTCTGTCTACCATCCTACCCATGCTCTCCACAGTGCCGCCCCCCCTACATCTCCTCCTCATCTCAATCTACCATCCTACCTGTGCTCTCCACAGTGCTACACTCCTACATCTCCTCCTCATCTCTGTCTACCATCCTACCCATGCTCTCCACAGTGCTGCACCCCCTACATCTCCTCCTCATCTCTGTCTACCATCCTACCCATGCTGTCCACAGTGCTGCACCCCTACATCTCCTCCTCATCTCTGTCTACCATCCTACCCGTGTTCTCCTCCCTCATCTCTGTCTACCATACTACCCGTGTTCTCCACAGTGCTGCACCCCCTACATCTCCTCCTCATCTCTGTCTACCATCCTACCCATGCTCTCCACAGTGCTGCACCCCTACATCTCCTCCCTCATCTCTGTCTACCACTCTACCCATGTTCTCCACAGTGCTGCACCCCCTACATCTCCTCCCTCATCTCTGTCTACCATCCTTCCTGTGCTCTCCACAGTGCTGCACCCCCTACATCTCCTCCTCATCTCTGTCTACCATCCTACCCATGCTCTCCACAGTGCTGCACTCCTACATCTCCTCCTCATCTCTGTCTACCATACTACCCGTGTTCTCCACAGTGCTGCACCCCCTTCATCCTCTCCTCATCTCTGTCTACCATCCTTCCCATGCTCTCCACAGTGCTGCACCCCTACATATCCTCCCTCATCTCTGTCTACCATCCTACCTGTGCTTTCCACAGTGCTGCACCTCCTACATCTCCTCCTCATCTCTGTCTACCATCCTACTCATGCTCTCCACAGTGCTGCACCCCTTTTATCTCCTCCCTCATCTCTGTCTACCACCCTACCTGTGCTCTCCACAGTCTTCACCCCCTACATCTCCTCACTCATCTCTGTCTACCATCCTACCTGTGCTCTCCACAGTGCTGCACCTCCTACATCTCCTCCTCATCTCCATCTACCATCCTATCCATGCTCTCCACAGTGCTGCACCCTCTACATCTCCTCCCTCATCTCTGTCTACCATCCTATCCATGCTCTCCACAGTGCTGCACCTCCTACATCTCCTCCTCATCTCTGTCTACCATCCTACCCATGCTCTCCACAGTGCTGCACTCCTACATCTCCTCCTCATCTCTGTCTACCATACTACCCGTGTTCTCCACAGTGCTGCACCCCCTTCATCCTCTCCTCATCTCTGTCTACCATCCTACCCATGCTCTCCACAGTGCTGCACCCCTACATATCCTCCCTCATCTCTGTCTACCATCCTACCTGTGCTCTCCACAGTGCTGCACCTCCTACATCTCCTCCTCATCTCTGTCTACCATCCTACCCATGCTCTCCACAGTGCTGCACCCCTTTCATCTCCTCCCTCATCTCTGTCTACCACCCTACCTGTGCTCTCCACAGTCTTCACCCCCTACATCTCCTCACTCATCTCTGTCTACCATCCTATCCATGCTCTCCACAGTGCTGCACCTCCTACATCTCCTCCTCATCTCTGTCTACCATCCTATCCATGCTCTCCACAGTGCTGCACCTCCTACATCTCCTCCTCATCTCCATCTACCATCCTACCTGTGCTCTCCACAGTGCTGCACCCCCTACATCTCCTCCCTCATCTCTGTCTACCACCCTACCCATGCTCTCCACAGTGCTGCACCTTCTACACCTCTTGCAGCTTGTCCTGCACAACTCAGTTTAGTACATAGGTGGCTGGACCACTTTGAAACACAGCCTACTTTACCTGTTATGTCAACCCCATTCCCTTATAGATTGCAAGCTCTTGCGAGCAGGGCCTGTCTCCTAGTGCTTTAGTTGTTTATTACCCTGTAATTGTGTGATTTCCTCTGATTTGTACATAAATCATCTGATTTGTAAAGTGATGCAAAATATGGAGTGGTGCTATATACATAAAGATTATTATTATCATTATTATTATTATTAGGGGCTTTTCTACAACTTCCAGGCGGCTTTTATGGGTCTCTTACCGAGAAGAGGCTTCTTTCTGGCCACTCTGCCACAAAGTCCAGAATGGTGGCGGCTGCAGAGATGGTTGGCCTTCTGGAAGTTTCTCCCATCTGCACAGGATCTTTGGCGTTCAGCCAGTGACTATTGGGCTATTGTTCACCTCTCTTACCAAGGTCCTTCTTACTTATTTTGGAGGTGCGGCTTCCATGTCAGAATTATGGAGTACACTGTGCTCTTGGGAATTCTTGGTGCAGCAGAATCCTGTCTCTGAGCTCTACAGGAAGTTCTCTCCTCCTCATGGCTTTGTTTCTGCTCTGATGCATTGTCAGCTGTGAGATTTTATATAGACAGGGCAGTGTCTTTCCAAATCATGTCCAATCCGATGAATGTACCAAAGGTGACTCCAATCAGGGTGTAAAACATCTCAGAGAACATCCAGAAAAATTTTGTTTTTCCTTGATTGATAGATAGTTAGATATTAGATAAATAGATTATAGATAGATAAATAGATAGAAGATAGATATCAGACAGATAGATAGATATTAGATAGATAGATAGATATGAGATAGATAGATATATAGATAGATATTAGATAGATAGATATGAGATAGATAGATATTAGATAGATAGATAGATAGATAGATAGATAGATAGATAGATAGATAGATATTAGATAGATAGATAGATAGATAGATAGATATATAGATAGATATGAGATAGATAGATATGAGATAGATATGAGATAGATAGATATGAGATAGATAGATAGATATTAGATAGATAGATAGATAGATAGATAGATAGATAGATAGAATTAGAATAATCTAATAATATATAAGGTCTGAACATTAATATTAGCTTATAAAGATCATTTATGAGTTCATGTATGTCCGCAGTATACCGCTACACTGTGAACATCATGTCCTTCAGTTTTAAAGAATAACAGCAGAGGGCGACCCGTCCAAGTTATCCGTCAGATGTAGATATTAGGAGAGGACACACTGGTATTTATCTCAATAACAGCCCAGAAAGGGGCCCCAGCTCTTGTTGTGAATGGGGGTCATGAACTGTGGGCCCTTGTGACTTTGTTATCACGTGGTTGATTAAAGTGTCCGCCGCAGATTAGTGTCAGCACCAGTATAATATTATAATGATATCCTCCTGCTTTGTGACAAATATTTCATGTTTTTATGGTTACTAGTTAACAAACATCCTAACATGATAGCTCAGATCACAAAAATAAAAATGAGGCAACAATATGGAGATTTACCACTAGAGGGAGCTGCTCCCATCATGAAAAATTCACTAGAACCAGAAAGTTATGGAAATATGCAAATATAGCAGAGCTGATTGTGTCATACCCGTTCTCACAGGCTCTGTAGTAACTCACTGAGCCTTAATATGATTACCTGCAGTCCTATGTAAAAACTATAAATATTAACAGACTGAGTCAAAAGACTAATTCAGCTCTGCTACAGTTACAGCAAGTATATAGCGACACCTTTATATTTGCCATCCTTTCTCCAGCTCTATACTGCTCAGTGATAATACTTGTGAACGACCACCATAAATCGTGATGCTAATTGTATAGCAGTGTTATATAGACAGCGAAGAGCACCATTATATGTAAATCTGTAATACTGTTTGGCCACAGTATATAGGTTTTACTATCTTAGAGATCTATATGGTGGTATTATTTGTACTCAGTTTGAGGATTTTAGTTAAGCACTGTATGATGCTCTTATTTGAGTATTATTAGTGTTACATTTAGTGTTTTTATTTGAGCACTGTATGGTGGTTTTATATGAGGAATGCATGGTGGTATTATTTGTGCTCAGTTTAGTAGTGTTATTTGGGCAATGTGTGACGCTATTATCTGAGCTCTCTATAGCGGTTTTGTTGAACACTGCATGGCGCCATTTGAGCTTTGTACTTTGTACTGTGTTATTTGAACCTGGTACTCTGGTGTTATTAGAGCACCAAATATTGGTATTATTAGAGTACTGTATGACAGTGTTATTTCAGTTCTGTATGTTGCAATTATTTGGACAGTGTATTGTCTTATGGCTTGAACACTATATCTTGGCATAATAAGGACTAGAGATGAGCGAACCAGACGAGATTAATTTTGTCTGAAGTTCGCCAAATCTTTTTGAAAAATTCAGTTCAGGCACAAATTGCTTCGTCCTGAACAAACCTAGTCCTAGTACAGAAATGTGCATAAAAAAAAGCTTTGTCTAAAGGGGTATGCTTTTTCATTATGGATGGAGAGCCCATGGTATGCTAAGTTCGCATGTGCAGTATTGTAGACCAGGCAATGCCGAAAACATGTGCGCAGTATTGTAGTCCAGGTGATGTGTGTGGTACGATGAGTACGTGTGCTAGGCCAGGCATTGCCCCTCTGGGTTTCTGGGAAAGATATTCAAATTCGCTTTTCTAAACCTAATGAAGCCGGCAGATGATAGACATGATAATTTCCATATATTTTTCCTAGAAATCCAGAGGAGCATTGTTTAGCATGTATCAACTAGTCTCCATAATAGAAATAGTACCCACCCAGAAGTTCCCACTAAGACCTTACTACTCCCGCCCTCCCGCCATCGCCATACATGTACATCGCTGGAGTGATAGGTAAACATGGCGCCGCTTACACGTGCAGCGGTCGTCATGAGCCCTAATTGAAATCCACTAAATAAGTCAATTAACTTAAATATTATTTACTTAACGCGTTAACCGTCAAGCTCAGCTCGGCTGCTTCTGTATCTAAGGGTAGTTTGGTAGATAGATTTTTGTAAATACAAGGTAGTAAAAAGCGCGTTTTGCTATAATCTATCTAATATCTATCTTTTTGTTTTTATTTTACAATAAAGTTTTCTTTATTGTTGTTTTTTCTTTTTCATTTTTCATGTTTTTCAGTGAAGTACATCTTTTTGAACATCTCCCATGATGCACCTGTTTGGTTCAGTGTCCCTTCATTAAGGCCCCATTCACACGTCTACAATTTCGTTCCGCACTTTGCGGAACGGAATTGCAGACCCATTCCCATTCTGGAAATGGGAACCCGGACTTCCGGGTCCGCAATTCCGTTCCTGAAAAAAATAGAACATGTCCTATTCTTGTTCGCAATTGTGGACAAGAATAGGCATATTTAATTAGTGCCGGCAATGTGCAGTCAGCAAAATGCGGAATGCACATTGCCGGAGTCCGTGATTTGCGGATCCGCAAAAAACACACTACGGACGTGTGAATGGACCCTAAGTCTACCTAATTCCAAAAATGGTTCAGCCCGTCCTTTGCCAGACACTGCTCAGCCAGAAGTGCTGACAAAGTGCTGCTGACTCCGTCATAATCATCGCTGAACCCTGTGCTGAATTGTGGTCTTCCTTACCTAATAATCACTTTGTCTTCCTCACACAACATCCCATTTAAAAGCTCTGTCACACTTAAAAGCTTCCCTCTGTGACTCGGTGAGATGGGATCAGTGACCCGCTCAGGACCGGCTCCGCTGTGTGTAGCATCTGGTTTCAGCCTTTTAAAATGTAGACAGAAATTCTTAATTAAATCTGAAGGGCAGAACCAGAGAAATCACCGTCTAGTATTGTGCACTGGGCAACAGAGAACGTTTTGGCGCAAAATGATGATTATTATTTTTATTATTAGTGTTATTTTTGTTATTATTATTATTATTAGTGTTCTTATTATTATGCAAGTTGGCATTTACTCCTTTAGACTTCAATTGAGAAGGTTACACACAAGCACGGGCACCTGTCCATCAAACCACTGTGACACCGCGAGGGGTTTGTATGGGAAGGCAGGTATTTTCCTCCCACCATGTGCGGCTGCGCTGGTTTCCAGCCAGGTGAGCTCAAATACCGGTCCATGTTTTGGCAGCACCTGGCTGTCCTTTAATAGGCAGCTGGGCTCAGAGCCAGGGCTGTGGCTGGATGCAGGCCTGCGACCTGTCCGGGAGGACGAGGGAATGACATCCAGGACTGGGACTGTTTATGCGGTACCCGCAGCATGGAGGACTTGACCCTCTATTGCGGTACCTGCAACAAGGTGTGAGTGGAACACCAGGATTTAAACTCAGGTGACTTTGTTTATATTTTGTTAACCTGCCAAGTGTGAATAAGCACTGAACTGTTAAAGACTTTGTTGTTGCCTCTATACTGCGTCCGCTAATCTGCCTACCAGCGCGAGTCCCCACACCACATAGAGAATATGCAGCCAGAAATTACCCAAAAGGGGGCTCACCAGTTCCCCATTTTCATGATGTGAGGCTTAAAGGGGTTCTCCGGGCTTTTAATATTGATGACCCATCCTCAGGATAGGTCATCAATATCAGATCAGCGCAGGTCCGACACCCGGCACCCCCGCCGATCAGCTGTACACGTGTCGTCTCTCGCCTCTCTTCCTGATCAACATAGACATGGCAGCAGTGGGCAGGAAGAGAGAAGGGAGACGGCACATGTACACTGCGCACGTCGTCTCCTCATACAACTGATCGGCGGGGGTGCTGGGTGTCGGACCCCCGCCGATCTGAAAGTGATGACCTATCCTGAGGATAGGTCATCAATATTAATAGCCCGGAAAACCCCTTTAAACAGGATCTAGCGCTGTCACTCCCATAGGCGTGCGCAGCCTATTGCATTAGGGTGTGCACCCTAAAGCACAAACACACACGCCCTGCGCACGTGTGTATGTCTGTATATATATATATATATATATATATACATAGCCTTTATGCCATTAGCCCCCATTATCAGCCCTTATGCCTCATTAGCCCCCATTATGCCTCTCATTAGCCCCCGTTATGCCTCTCAGCCGCCATTATGCCTCTCATTAGCCCTCATTATGCCTCTCATTAGCCCCCATTATGCCTCTCATTAGCCTCCATTATGCCTCTCATTAGCCTCCATTATGCTTCTCATTATCCCCCATTATGCCTCTCATTAGCCCCCATATGCCTCATTGCCCCCATTATGCCTCCCATTAGCCCCCATTATGCCTCCCATTAGCCTCCATTATGCCTCTCATTAGCCTCCATTATGCCTCTCATTAGCCCCCATTATGCCTCATTAGCCCCCATTATGCCTCATTATCCCCCATTATGCCTCTCATTAGCCCCCATTATGCCTCATTGCCCCCCATTATGCCTCCCATTAGCCTCCATTATGCCTCTCATTAGCCTCCATTATGCCTCTCATTAGCCCCCATTATGCCTTATTATCCCCCATTATGCCTCTCATTAGCCCTCATATGCCTCATTAGCCCCTATTATGCCTCATTGCCCCCCATTATGCCTCTCATTAGCCTCCATTATGCCCCCAGCAGCCTCATTTTTTATTAAAAAAACCACTTGCCTCTCTGCTCCTCGCCGCCCGCGATCCTCTTCCTCCTGCTGTCGGCTGTGCTCTGAACTGGCGCGCACAGCGTGACGTCACACAGCGCCTCACATTGTGCGCAGCCCTGCACAGCCGACAGCCGAGGACCAGGAAGCGGTGAGTACATAGCGTTCACCGTTTCCTGGTCCTCCAAAATGGAAGCGCTTCATTAGTATTCGCCGGCCAGCAGACTTGATTAGGGTGTGCTCAGGAACACCCGACACCCCATGTGCACGCCTATGGTCACTCATTTATTTACCAGGATCATTAGGGGTCCTAGTTGTCGGACTCCCACCAATCAGAAAGTGTTGAAATTAGAGATGAAAGTGAATTCCCTAAAACTAGTTTCAGGTCTTATTCTAACAAATAGGTCAAATAAATAGATTTAGGTCCAAATCCATCAGACCTGAATCAAAACTGCTCCAATCAACCTGAAAATTGGTATTTGACACTATGAGGTCTCCTAAGACCCACATTTTTGCTCTCTCCCCCCTGCCACCACCCTTAAGCTCTTGAATGCAATAGTAAATCGTGTCTGAGCGACACCGACATATATAGCTCTGGGTAAACGCATGTTTGGCAGCGTTAACGAACAGTCCAAAAATAGTTGGTTATTGGAGCAGACGCCTGCTGGTCTGTATACACACATGGTGGTACTGGAAAAAAGCGGTGGCTTGTTCTGAAATAAAATACGATTATTGCAGAGCTCACTTATAAAAGGTAGAAGGATTTCAGGAGGTTTTTAGGAAGAAAAAGGCACAGTTGTGCAGCGTATTCAGTAAAATGTGTGCTGCTAGTGTTAATGTTGCTTAAATATGCTAAAAGGGGTTCTCCGAGCTTTTAATACTGATGACATATGCTCTGGACAGGTCATCAGTATCTGATCAGTGGAGGTCCGACACCAGTGACCCCTGCCGATCAGCTGTTTGAGAAGACACCGGTTCTCCTGTGAGCGCCGCGGCCTAGGCCGAGTGACAACTGGTTCGTCAGCCAAGTGGCCCAGGAATAGCTCATTGTTTCCTCGCCACCAAATAAATGGCCATCGTAATTTTTTGCGGATCTGTTTTTTGCAGGACTGCAAAATACATACGGTCATGTGCAAGAGGCCTTATGCGGACAATAATAGGACATGTTCTATCTTTGAAAGGAATGTAAAAACGGAAATATGGAAATGGAAGGCATACGGAGTACCTTTCTTTTTTTTGCGGATCCATTGAAATGAATAGTTCCGTATACGGATCGCAAAAAACTGAACATAAACGGAAAAAGAAAATGTTCAAGTGCATGAGGCCTAAGGCTTTCGTGTGCGCTCCGTGGCCATATTGCGGACCGCATTTGCGGATCCGCAATACACGGGCACCGTTCCGTGTGCATTCCGCATCACGGATGCGGACCCATTCACTTCAAAAGGTTCGCAAATCGGGAGATGCGGAACGGAAGCACGGAACAGAACACTACGGAAGCACTACAGAGTGCTTCCATGGGGTTTCGTCCCGTACTTCCTTTCCGCAGAAAGATAGAACATGTCCTATCTCTTTGCGGAACGGCTGGATTCAATTAAAATGAATGTGTCCACGATCCGCTGCAGCTGCCCCACGGACGGTGTTAGTGCATTGCGGCCTGCATTTTGCGGTCCGCAGCACGGCCACGGGGCGCACACACGTGTGTGCAGGACGTGTAAGGGTACTTTCACACTTGAGGCAGAGTGATCCGGCAAGCAGTTCCGTCGCGGATCCATCTTACAAATGCATTGCAAGAACGGATCCGTCTCTTCGTTTGTCATCCGGAGAAACGGATCAGTTATATATTTTTTTCACATTTTTACGGATCCGGCATTGCGGTATTTTGGCACTAATACATTCCTATGGAAAAAAATGCCTTTAGGCAAGTGTTCCGTTTTTTGGGCCGGAGATAAAACCGCAGCATGCGGTCAAAAAAGACTAAACTGAAGACATCCTGATGCATCCAGAACTGATCGCTCTCCATTCAGAATGCACGGGGATATGCCTGATCAGTTATTGAGCCCCTAGGACGGTACTCAGTGCCGGAAAAGAAAAACGTAAGGGTGAAAGTACCCTAAGTCACAAAGGAACATAGCGGGCCATTTTGCGCAATTTGTCCTAAGCGAATTGTCTCAACTTCCGATTCATTTGGAGGAAGAATTTTAGTGAAATTTGTGTCAAACCTGATTTGCTTAGAATCAGTTCACTCTTCTCTGTTGTGGGAAATTTTGAGTAATTACACCCTAGCAAAAGTATAGACAACGCCCTGATGTCAGTGCAGATACTGGGGCACATTTAATAATCCTGTCTAACTTTTTGACAGTACGAACTTAGACTAGATCATTGAAAGGGCATCTGTCAGCAGTTTTTTCCCTATGGCCTGTCACATGTGCTCCTGGCAGCTGTTGACATCTGTGTTGGTCCCATGTTCCTATGTGCCCGCATTGCTGAGAAAAATGATGTTTTAATATATGCAAATGAGTCCTCTAAGAGCAACGGGGGCGTTGTCATTACACCTAGAGGCTCTGCTCTCTCTGCCACGCCCTCTGCACTTTGATTGACAGGTCCAGGAAGTGAAAACGTCATCGCACCTGGTCACACCTGTCAATCAAAGCACAGAGAGAGCAGAGCCTCTAGGTGCAATGGTAACGCCCCCGTTGCTCCTAGAGACTCATTTGCATATATTAAAACATCCTATTTCTTAGCAAGGAACATGGGACCAGCTGCTGACAGATGCCAAATTTATCCCAGTGGCTCAGGCCAGATGATAAATTACAAGGCTGGACACTTCTGTATAACTTTACATCACTTATCGGCTTGCCCTGGGACATAACTTTTTTTGTTAAAATTTTGGGGCTTCTTAAAGGTTTTTTAGGGTAGCCCATTGGGTCCCCGCAAAAACCCACTTCAATTAATCTAATGTCGCCTGTAGAATGGATGGATGTCTTTTTCCAGCCGTATAAACGATGTTGCTGTAATAATATGTTACTATGTAACTATGACAACACATTACAAGAACCGAGTGTTAACAATAACAACCTCCCGGACTTAACCAGTTTTTAAAATACGTTGTCCAAAAAAAAATAAAAAAATCCCACACACCTACCTTCTCTTACAAAACAGGAGACCCCAGGAATGAAATCTGCAACAACTGTAGCAAATTTCAAGGTTGAGTACCATAGTGATCAATGGAGATATCATGCAATGTATGTTCAGACTGAATGGGCCGGAGGGAAGGAAGACCTATGTGTGGCCGATCGGCTCATACAGGGGCAGGAAACAATCTCTGGATATTATTCAGGGCAAATAATTAAAACAAGTTTGATGCGCTGAGTTCTCAGCTGTATTGCTGGGGAGATGTGAATGTGATTACTTCCCCTGAAACATACGGCTTTGTTCCCATTGTGAGCCGTGTTTTTATTAAAATTAAAGAAAATAAGTTCTTTCAAATCCCTGCAGTAAGAGATTAGAGCTGGACAGCTGTCTGTCTTACTGTGCATAGTCAGGGTTCTTATGGGGAACAGAAATATTATAATTGGGGCAGAAAAAAGTGACAAATAGACATTTTTGTTGCTGTTAAAAATTCTCCAGAAATGTTTTATTCAACAGTTCGAACCTCCAAAAAGGTACCAGGAATTACGAAAGGATAACGAGTCTTAATAATGCCTGTGAAAAATATGGATTTTTGGAAAGGACATAAAACTTCTGTAAGCAAGTAGAGGATCAGATACAAAAGGGAATTTCCTTTTTTTTTTTTTGCAATGGTTAAACTAGAATGATAACCAACTGTACATAGGCAAATGTCCCTAATACCACCATATGCATCATACCTAAGGCTCTATTATAATACTGCCCTATATGTACAAGAAAATAACCAATATACCTACTATAATGCTGCTCCTATGTACAAGAATATAACTACTGCAATACTGCCCCTATGTACCAGAATATAACTACTATAATACTGCTCCTATGTACAAGAATATAACTACTATAATACTGCCTCCTATGTACAAGAATATAACTACTATAATACTGCTCCTATGTACAAGAAAATATCTACTATAATACTGCTCCTATGTACAAGAAAATATCTACTATAATACTGCTCCTATGTACAAGACTATAACTACTATAATACTGCCCCTATGTACCAGAATATAACTACTATAATACTGCTCCTATGTACAAGACTATAACTACTATAATACTGCTCCTATGTACAAGATTATAACTACTATAGTACTGCTCCTATGTACAAGAATATAACTACTATAATACTGCTCCTATGTACAAGTATATAACTACTATAATACTGCCTCCTATGTACGAGAATATTACTACTATAATACTGCTCCTATGTACAAGAATATAACTACTATAATACTGCCTCCTATGTACAAGAATATAATTACTATAATACCGCTCCTATGTACAAGAATATAACTACTATAATACTGCTCCTATGTACAAGAATATAACTACTATAATACTGCTCCTATGTACAAGAATATAACTACTATAATACTGCTCCTATGTACAAGAATATAACTACTATAATACTGCCTCCTATGTACAAGAATAATTACTATAATACTGCTCCTATGTACAAGAATATAACTACTATAATACTGCCTCCTATGTACAAGAATATAACTACTATAATACTGCTCCTATGTACAAGAATATAACTACTATAATACTGCTCCTATGTACAAGAATATAACTACTATAATACTGCTCCTATGTACAAGAATATAACTACTATAATACTGCTCCTATGTACAAGAATATAACTACTATAATACTGCCTTCTATGTACAAGAATATAACTACTATAATACTGCTCCTATGTGCAAGAATATAACTACTATAATACTGCTCTAATGTACAAGAATATAACTACTATAATACTGTCTCCTATGTACAATAATATATCTACTATAATACTGCTCCTATGTACAAGAATATAACTGTTATAATGTTACTTCATATAGAAATTAATCTGCATTACGCTTGCTTGCTGTTTCTGTATCTGCTGGCAGGTCTGTGGGTCAATCTCTGTTATTGATTTACAGTCTGAAATGTTCACCTTAAACATTGATGTGTTTAGTTCAGTCATTATTTGGGTTCTTGGATACATGAAGGACGTCTATTATAAGTGAAGACATTTCATGGGCAGTTGAACCAGATTTCAGCAGATAGGCGGTACGTTGTTAGTGAGTCTTGGTCTTGACTTTTTGGCTTTCCATTGCCTGAGTTCTCGGCGCTCTCCCGCTCCACTGCTCATTATTTCCCTCATACACAATAATATTTTTGAAGCATTGGAGATTTTTTTTTCTGCTTGCTTCACAGCATCTGTCTGCACGATCATCAGGGAAATGATGGGGCTCAGCTTTAAAATTTAAGTAGGTCAGCTCAGTATTTATCTTTTGTGCTGGGTATGAAAAATATACATGAATCACGTCAGACCAATTACTGCTGTTGTGATCTTCAAAGATTGTGTCCTGCTCTAGAATACGAGGAACCACCTTGGTTCTGCACCATGTCACTTTCTCTTGGCTGTTCTGCAATCTGCTTTTGAACAGTAAATCTAAGTAAATGTAGGGGTAAGAAGATGAGGGCTTAGCATTTCAGCAATTTAATTATACCCCAAGTATGTTGGTGTAGAAAGTACTAGTTGTATATGGCTATATCGTCATCTAATATGGAACTTCTAATAGTCAAGTCACTCCAATATTGGGTTACTGGGAAATGCCCTTATGGTGCAGCATAGGGTTGATTGGGTTGAAAACTAGAATCCACCCATTTTATCCCTATGCCATGCTGTAGGGCGATATAAAAGGAGATGGGTGCAAAATGTTTAAATTTTAAACTAAATTCTGAGGGATGAGGTCATGGTATACCAGTAAGTCAGAGCATCTGGATGTGTGTTTTTTTCCCCCCCGTGAAGATGTTTTGTTAATCATTTGACTGGCTTTCTCAATTAAAAAGACTTGTACAAGGAATCTCCGACATTAAACACCGGTGACTCTTTCTTTAGTCAACATAATCTGTTAATCATAATCAAAGTGAGATCAAGGATCTCATTGAGTTAATATATTGATTGCCTTTACTTAACTGAAGCTATTAGGTGTGATTAAACTATCTTGGGAGAGGTGGTAGAACAGCATTGTGAGTAGAAGACATAAATGATCATCTCTGTTAATGCTTGGTTTCTCAAGTTTAACATGAATAACTACTTTCACACCTCTTTTGATGAGGGATGAAGCAATGTCCACCACTACAAATACTAGGAATTCGTTAAGAGTTATACTTGTGTTGGGAGGTTGGAAATGCGGAGTTCCATACGCATAATGAAAAATAATTTCTGGCCTCTGGTGCCTACAGAGCACATACTGCTCCTGCTTGGCGGTATTCCAAGGGCTTGTTTATGGGGATAGTCAAGACGGACCAATCAAACATTAGGGCAGTGCCTGAGGTCCCATGGCCTGAAGGAGTCCACAGAAATTTGGTCAGTTAGATCCTGCAAAAGGATTTAAAGTGACAAGTATCCTCCAAATGAAACATATCAACTGAAACCAAATGTATCATGGCGACTGCAGTTAGTGAAAGTCCCAAAACATTTGATTTCAAGGGGTTTTATTCATAGCTGTTATTTGGTGCAGCAACCCTCAGGACTTGATGTTATGGCAGAGGGTGTGGAACCAACCGAGTTGACTTATGGTTACTCCTAAGGGCTTATCCTGGAAGTCCCCTAGTGTTCCCCCTTTATCTCCTGTAGCGGGATCTGGACCTCATCACCAGGTCGCTTTCTCCTGGAGTAGTCTCTGTATGAGTGACAGCTGACCCATGGGGGTCAATAGACAACAGTGCAGAGCACTGAAGGATCAGGCAAAAAATGTTGTCTCGAACAGGCTGAGGTCAGGACAGGCAGAGAATGTGAAAAACAGTAAACGGTACAAGGTCAGGGCAGGTAGAAATAGGTCATTACAGAGATCTGGATCAGGTTAGGTCAGTCAGTGGAGGGTCACAATCCAGGAAAATGGGCTGAAGTCAGTACACAGGCAGACAATGAATACAGCACACGTTAGCAGGATACTTTCAAGCTGGGAACCTATTGCTCAGTCACTTTGCCACTGGGGGGGTGCACACACATGCAGAAGACGGGAACAGACTTTTCAGCAGCCCGTGTGGAGTGAGAGACCCGCTGAGGAGACACGGAGCGGGACAGGAGCTCAAAGCAACAGTGATGCTCGGCTGCTGCTGTAACATCTGAAATGACATGGTTAAGAAGTTTCTGATCTGTTCTAAGGTTTGCACTTGAGACCTGCTGTATGCCACCTTGCATGGAGCTACCGGTGGTCCCAGTCTGATATGCCAAGACATTGTATAACTGGTTCTGACCTTGTTTACACCGCCTGCCAATCATACATAGATACTGCAGGTGGAAGAGTGGTATTTCATGGAAAAAAAGATGTTGTAAAGTCAAGTAGGTACAAGAAGAGTGGGGGACCTCAATCCTAATGCAAGAAGGTACAAGAAGAGTGGGGGACCTCAATCCTAATGCAAGAAGGTACAAGAAGAGTGGGGGACCTAAATCCTAATGCAAGAAGGTACAAAAAGAGTGGGGGACCTAAATCCTAATGCAGAAACATAGGATTCCCTATTTTCACATGACTCTGTCCCTTCATGCAATAAAAACCAATGCGCAACTTGCATATCTGTTCCTCTATTGACATGTCCTTGGGCAGATAGCCTCTATAAAATCCCATTGTTACTAGTTTTGTCAAGTGGGCAATCTTTGGGTTGGACATTTGGGTCCATGTGTGTCATTCATGTGCAACTAAAAACTGTAACCCCTAAAGATCTAATCACATGACTCCTAAATGGGGCTCCATTATAGTGTGTGGGCCACTTACCCAAATAGCAATTGACATGAGGACCAATGGGCTCAGCTAGGTTTTACATTGTGACCTACCTGTACTTGCCCCATAACAGTGTTTGCCCATTCTATTAAGAATTACCCGAACCTCAGTTGTGATCATACCTTGTGGCCAGGTTGAAACCTTAACGATGCATTGATGACTTTAGGACATTTGGGATACATCGGAGACTCTGCACAAAAAGTCTGTATCTTTCCAAAACCAATGATTACTCTACATGTTCCAATGGCAATTGATTGCAACATAGAGCTCAAAATATCCTAAAAACATATAGTAGCTCCTCACCTGAAACAAAATGGATAAGGTTAGGTGTATTTTACCAAAATGTACCTTAAAAGCCAGAAGAATAATGATGTTAAGATGCTGTTCATTTCTTGCCTCTGGAAAGAAACGCCATTATCCTACGAGAAAATATGCCGCAGATAAATAAAAGAATCTGCTCTCCAAAGACTTCATTTACTTTAATTTCTCTACCAAATGTGAGAGCAAAATGCAAATTACCGCCGACTGCTAATTTTAAGATAAAATCTTTCTTTTCTTTTCCTCCACTGAAACCACTTCAGGGTGCGCAGCGCCCCGCCAGCTGCCGCCATCACATGATAGGGACTCAATGAAAGACCGGGACAAATGCAGACGGAAAAAATCAATTAATGAACTGGAAGAAAAAGTAAACAAAGTATAATGTTTTAAGCTTCAATCTGAAACCAGGTCAAAAAGTATCACCATGCATTGTCTGCAGAATAATAACCTAAGCATGTGCGCGTGAGATAACGGTGAGGACGACGAGCTCCGCTGGAGACCCCTAGAAGAAAGTACTGGTAAACACATGAAAAAATACCAACTGAATAGAATGAAAAACATATTCATATGAGAAAGAAAGCAAAGAGGTAACAAATAAACACCATTATCCATAAGGGGAAAAAATTATAGCAGCAATATTCTAACACTTAGGGGGCAGTATTATAGTAGATATATTCTTGTACATAGGAGGTAGTATTATAGTAGTTATATTCTTGTACATAGGAGGCAGTATTATAGTAGTTATATTCTTGTACATAGGAGGCAGTTTTATAGTAGTTATATTCTTGTACATAGGAGGCAGTTTTATAGTAGTTATATTCTTGTACATAGGAGCAGTATTATAGTAGTTATATTCTTGTACATAGGAGCAGTATTATAGTAGTTATATTCTTGTACATAGGAGTGTCGGAATATTTATGCTGTCTCCGATTGACAGTCTATATGATTTATGTGAATAAATTAAAATCGGCAATAAAGGAGATTCTAACTTATTATCATAAATATCAAGCTAAAACAAGCTCGTGATCTGCGTTGAATTGAAGACAAAACCCAGTTACAGACAAAATATATATGTAATTTATTAATACAATTTATAGTGCAAAATAATATATATAATAAAATTGGCGGTAATAAAATTCACTCAATGATATGCAAAATAGTGGTAAAGACAAAAATAATTGAGAACATATATATATATATATACACACAATTATGCCTTCTTATAATAATACCCCTCACTTATTTTAAAAGTCAATTTAATACTTGATTTCTCTCAGCCGACAAATGTCCGATTAAACCCAAATCTGGTTTATCTTTTATCTATATAAATATATATATATTATCAACCATACTGGCCTAGAACTGAATTCAGTTCCTTGGAGATAATACCGTGTTTTCACTAGTATCTTTTTAATCTCCCTGTATTGGATTAATTTTCAGGATGATGCTGCAGGTACACCCCAATCTTATTCCAAAACAGATACTATACACAAAGTATGGTTAATTGAATATATCTATAGATATGTATTATATTAATTAATTATCCTATAAAATATAGGTAAGGTTATACTATACCAAAATGTCAGCTAGCAGAAATCAGTTTCAATGGTTCTAAGATGGCTGCCTCCAATGACTGGCAAGATGGTCAAGATGATGTCCAGAGAGAGAGCGAGATCGACCCCTTCTCTCAGCCCATACCATCTTTTTATCCTTTCTTAGAAAGGGCTTGGCCAAGTTTTATCATTAACTAGTGACCTCACTTTATAATTAATAGAACCTCCCTCTAGGGAAAAATATACCCTAGATCTTTGTTACCCTAACACTAGATGGCACTAGTATTCCATACAAAAATCGAAGCATTAATTTATTTCTCTTATTCATATACTAGCAATAATATGTAATCTAAGGTTTCAGACGAAACCTTGAGAAGATCTTTAAGAGACAATGAGTTTTATACTTGGTCAACTAACTTGTGTATCCTTAAGTCTTTTGACCAAACTTGATTAAATCAAGATAAATAGGGCTATCTCAATTTATTGTTCGTGGAGGAGACAGGGTTTGTTCATGATCACCTGTGTCCACATTTTTCCATTCCAGGAAATAAATAATTAATTTGTGTGTTCCACTGAGACAGATTCTAAACATGACAGAGGAGTTTATACCTCATTTCTAATCTTACAATTGAATATATCTATGAGGACTATACTCTTATATATATACTATATATTCAGCACACCTATTAAAATTGATTATATAAAATCAATCTACTCCTATATTGATTAATATAAAAACCCCAAAGAAAGATTAGAGTCTTTCTATTCACTAAAATCATCAGAATTCAAATACATTGTCTTATCTAGGCCATGACATCTCATTAGACCTTGGGACATCTCCTTCTCACAAAACAGACTTAGGTAAACACTTTGGTATATATCGTAAACCTTAGGTTAGCAATTTCAGAGTAAAGGAAAAAAAAAATCACTCTGTCTTTTAATAAGACAAAATGGTTGTCCCTTAGGCTCATGTCCATACACTTATATAGGCCTTATAATTATGGACTTTATTCATACCCAATAGTTCTGACAGGAGGCAGTATTATAGTAGTTATATTCTTGTACATAGGTGGTAGTATTATAGTAGTTATATTCTTGTACATATGAGCAGTATTATAGTAGTTATATTCTTGTACATAGGAGGCAGTATTATAGTAGTTATATTCTTGTACATAGGAGGCAGTATTATAGTAGTTATATTCTTGTACATAGGAGGCAGTATTATAGTAGTTATATTCTTGTACATAGGAGCAGTATTATAGTAGTTATATTCTTGTACATAGGAGGCAGTATTATAGCAGTTATATTCTTGTACATAGGAGCAGTATTATAGTAGTTATATTCTTGTACATAGGAGCAGTATTATAGCAGTTATATTCTTGTACATAGGGGCAGTATTACAGTAGTTATATTCTTGTACATAGGAGCAGTATTATAGTAGTTATATTCTTGTACATAGGAGGCAGTATTATAGTAGTTATATTCTTGTACATAGGAGCAGTATTATAGTAGTTATATTCTTGTACATAGGAGGCAGTATTATAGCAGTTATATTCTTGTACATAGGAGCAGTATTATAGTAGTTATATTCTTGTACATAGGAGCAGTATTATAGCAGTTATATTCTTGTACATAGGAGCAGTATTATAGTAGTTATATTCTTGTACATGGGAGCAGTATTATAGTAGTTATATTCTTGTACATAGGAGGCAGTATTATAGCAGTTATATTCTTGTACATAGGAGCAGTATTATAGTAGTTATATTCTTGTACATAGGAGCACTATTATAGTAACAATATTCTTGTACATAGGAGCACTATTATAGTAACATAGTACATGAGGCCGAAAAAAGACATCTGTCCATCCAGTTCGGCCTGTCATCCTGCAAGTTGATCCAGAGGAAGGCAAAAAAAAAAAAACTGTGAGGTAGAAGCCAATTTTCCTCACTTTAGTGGAATAAAAAATTCCTTCCCGACTCCAATCAGGCATCAGAATAACTCCCTGGATCAGCGACCCCTCTCTAGTAGCTATAGCCTGTAATATTATTACGCTCCAGAAATACATCCAGGCCCCTCCTGAATTTCTTTATTGTACTCACCATCACCACCTCCTCAGGCAGAGAGTCCATAGTCTCACTGCTCTTACCGTAAAGAATCCTCTTCTATGTTTGTGTACAAACCTTCTTTCCTCCAGACGCAGAGGATGTCCCCTCGTCACAGTCCTGGGGATAAATAGATGATGGGATAGATCTCTGTACTGACCCCTGATATATTTATACATAGTAATTAGATCTCCCCTCAGTCGTCTTTTTTCTAAAGTGAATAACCCTAATTTTGATAATCTTTCAGGGTACTGTAGTTGCCCCATTCCAGGTATTACTTTAGTTGTCCTCCTCTGGACCCTCTCCAGCTCTGCTATGTCTGCCTTGTTCACAGGAGCCCTGAACTGTACACAGTACTCCATGTGTGGTCTGACTAGCGATTTGTAAGGCGGTAGGACTATGTTCTCATCACCGCCATCTATGCCCCTTCTGATGCAACCCATTATCTTATTGGCCTTGGCAGCAGCTGCCTGACACTGGTTTCTGCAGCTTAGTTTGCTGTTTATTAAAATTCCTAGATCCTTTTCCATGTCAGTGTTACCGAGTGTTTTACCATTTAGGCTACTTTCACACTAGCGTTCGGGCGGATCCGTTCTGAACGGATCCGCTCATAATAATGCAGACGGAGGCTCCGTTCAGAACGGATCCGTCTGCATTATATTAGCAAAAAACAGCTAAGTGTGAAAATAGCCTGGGACGGATCCGTCCAGACTTTCAATGTAAAGTCAATGGGGGACGGATCCGCATGAAGATTGAGCCACATTGTGGCATCTTCAAACGGATCCGTCCCCATTGACTTACATTGAAAGTCTGGACGGATCCGCACGGATCCGCACGCCTCCGAACGGCCAGGCGGACACCCGAACGCTGCAAGCAGCGTTCAGCTGTCCGCCTGTCCGTGCGGAGGCGAGCGGAGCGGAGGCTGAACGCCGCCAGACTGATGCAGTCTGAGCGGATCCGCCTCCATTCAGACTGCATCAGGGCTGGACGGCTGCGTTCGGGTCCGCTCGTGAGCTCCTTCAAACGGAGCTCACGAACGGAAACCCGAACGCTAGTGTGAAAGTAGCCTTAGTATGTACGGGTGACTTGCATTATTCCTTCCCTGTGCATAATCTTACATTTGTCAGTGTTAAACCTCATCTGCCACTTATCTGCCCAAGCCTCCAATCTATCCAGATCCCTCTGTAGTAGTATACTGTCCTCTGTAGTATATATATACAGTATACTGTCCTCTGTAGTATATATATAGTATACTGTCCTCTGTAGTATATATACAGTATACTGTCCTCTGTAGTATATATACAGTATACTGTCCTCATCAGTGTAAATTACTTTACACAGTTTAGTGTCATCTGCGAAAATTGATATTTTACTATGCAAGCCTTCTACAAGATAATTAATAAATATATTGAAGAGAATAGGGCCCAATACTGACCCCTGAGGTACCCCACTAGTGACAGTGACCCAATCTGAGTGTGTACCGTTAATAATCACCCTCTGTTTTCTATCACTGAGCCAGTTACTTACCCACATACAGACGTAGTTATATTCTTGTACATAGGAGCAGTATTATAGTAGTTATATTCTTGTACATAGGAGCAGTATTATAGTAGTTATATTCTAGTACATAGGAGCAGTATTATAGTAGTTATATTCTTGTACATAGGAGCAGTATTATAGTAGTTATATTCTTGTACATAGGAGCAGTATTATAGTAGTTATATTCTTGTACATAGGAGCAGTATTATAGTAGTTATATTCTTGTACATAGGAGCAGTATTATAGTAGTTATATTCTTGTACATAGGAGCAGTATTATAGTAGTTATATTCTAGTACATAGGAGCAGTATTATAGTAGTTATATTCTAGTACATAGGAGCAGTATTATAGTAGTTATATTCTTGTACATAGGAGCAGTATTATAGTAGTTATATTCTTGTACATAGGAGCAGTATTATAGTAGTTATATTCTTGTACATAGGAGCAGTATTATAGTAGTTATATTCTTGTACATAGGAGCAGTATTATAGTAGTTATATGCTTGTACATAGGAGCAGTATTATAGTAGTTATATTCTAGTACATAGGAGCAGTATTATAGTAGTTATATTCTTGTACATAGGAGCAGTATTATAGTAGTTATATTCTTGTACATAGGAGCAGTATTATAGTAGTTATATTCTTGTACATAGGAGCAGTATTATAGTAGTTATATTCTTGTACATAGGAGCAGTATTATAGTAGTTATATTCTTGTACATAGGAGCAGTATGATAGTAGTTATATTCTTGTACATAGGAGCAGTATTATAGTAGTTATATTCTTGTACATAGGAGCAGTATTATAGTAGTTATATTCTTGTACATAGGAGCAGTATTATAGTAGTTATATTCTTGTACATAGGAGGCAGTATTATAGTAGTTATATTCTTGTACATAGGAGCAGTATTATAGTAGTTATATGCTTGTACATAGGAGCAGTATTATAGTAGTTATATTCTTGTACATAGGAGCAGTATTATAGTAGTTATATTATAGTACATAGGAGAAGTATTATAGTAGTTATATTCTTGTACATAGGAGGCAGTATTATAGCAGTTATATTCTTGTACATAGGAGCAGTATTATAGTAGTTATATTCTTGTACATAGGAGCAGTATTATAGTAGTTACATTCTTGTACATAGGAGCAGTATTATAGTAGTTACATTCTTGTACATAGGAGCAGTATTATAATAGTTATATTCTTGTACATAGGAGACAGTATTATAGTAGTTATATTCTTGTGCATAGGAGCAGTATTATAGTAGTTATATTCTTGTGCATAGGAGCAGTATTATAGTAGTTATATTATTGTACATAGGAGGAAGTATTATAGTACCGTATATACTCGAGCATAAGACGAGTTTTTTGGCACATATTTTTGTGCTCAAAAAGCCCCCTCGTCTTATACTCGAGTCTAGGTCGGTCTTAGCTCCGGTAATAGCAGGCAGTGCGGGGGGCGGCGCTTACTCACTGACGTCACGCGCCTGCGCCGCCTAGTGGGAGCAGGCGCGTGACGTCAGTAAGTGAGCGCCGCCCCCCGCACTGCCTGCTATTACCGGAGCTAAGACAAAGTACCGGTAAGATATCCAAATAATCAGAGTAAAGAGCTCAGCAATGAGCGATGATTAAAGTTAAAGTAGTTACTGAATACGAAAGTTTATAAATATACTGCTGTGAGCGTCGGGGAGGGGGGATCTGTGGATGGCACTGTTTAGGGGGGGATCTGTGGATGGCACTGTTTAGGGGGGGGGATCTGTGGATGGCACTGTTTAGGGGGGATCTGTGGATGGCACTGTTTAGGGGGATCTGTGGATGGCACTGTTTAGGGGGGATCTGTGGATGGCACTGTTTAGGGGGGATCTGTGGATGGCACTGTTTAGGGGGGATCTGTGGATGGCACTGTTTAGGGGGGAGATCTGTGGATGGCTCCCTGTATTTAATGCAGAGTGTGTGTGTATATAATGCACACACTCTGCATTAAATACAGGGAGTCAGAGTCACTCTCTTGCAGATGTGTGTATATAATGTAGAGTGTGTGCATTATATACACATACACTCTGCATTATAGCTGCATTTCCCACCCTAGTCTTATACTCGAGTCAATAATTTTTCCCATTTTTTGGGGGTAAAATTAGGGGCCTCGGCTTATACTCGAGTATATACGGGTAGTTATATTCTTGTACATAGGAGCAGTATTATAGTAGTTATATTCTTGTACATAGGAGCAGTATTATAGTAGTTATAGTCTTGTACATAGGAGCAGTATTATAGTAGTTATATTCTTGTACATAGGAGGCAGTATTATAGTAGTTATATTTTTGTACATAGGAGCAGTATTATAGTAGTTATAGTCTTGTACATAGGAGCAGTATTATAGTAGTTATATTCTTGTATATAGGAGGCTGTATTATAGTAGTTATATTCTTGTACATAGGAGCAGTATTATAGTAATTATATTCTTGTACATAGGAGCAGTATTATAGTAGTTATATTCCTGTACATAGGAGGCAGTATTATAGTAGTTATATTCTTGTACATAGGAGCAGTATTATAGTATTTATATTATTGTACATAGGAGCAGTATTATAGTAGTTATATTCTTATATGTTATATAAGGACAGTGTTATATTAGTTAAATCAGTGTACATAGGGTATAATTCTTTCTTACCCTTCCATTAGGGTAATGTTGGACTGGTGAGTACTAGAGATGTCGCGAACATAAAACTTTCCATTCGCGAACGGTGAACGCGAATTTCTGCAAATGTTCGCGAATGGGCGAACCGGACGAACCGCCATTGACTTCAATAGACAGGCGAATATTAAAACACACAGGGACTCTTTAAAACCACAGTAGTGTTGGAAAAGTTGTTTCAAGGGGACTAACACCTGGACTGTGGCATGCCGGAGGGGGATCCATGGCAAAACTACCATGGAAAATTACATAGTTGACGCAGAGTTGGATTTTAATCCATAAAGGGCATAAATCACCTAACAATCCTACATTGTTTTTGAACAATGTGGTTTAAAACATCCAGTGTGTATACGATCAGGTATGATCTTGTATCGATCAGGTAGTGTAAGGGTTACGCCCGCTTCACAGACATTGACAGACCAAACTCCCCTTTTAATGCACCGCAAACTTCCCATTTGCACAAGGTTGGATACCAAGCTAGCCATGTCCCGTTGATGTCATTGAAGGTTTCTTCCTCCACCCAGCCACGTACAACACCTAGGGTCCCCGAAACGTGAATTGAATAGATTTTTCGAACGGGGAGATGGTTAAAAAAATGCTGGCTCCCTCCCCTTTGTTTGAATCCACGCCACGGTCACTGCGTCTGCGCCGTGCAATTTACTGTCACACCCGATATGAGTGGTATTTTCTGTAGTACTATTCTCATCAGCTTAATCCCTGTTACGTCCCCTATCCGGGGACATGTGTCGAATTGATTAATCATTGTCGAATTAACGACATCCTGAAATAATTTTGTTCTGAGCTCTGTACTTGCTTTGTATTGGAATTGATAGGGATTTTTTTAATTGTCTGCATTATTTCTAATAAAAAAAATCACAATAAAGTCTCTTAATAGTTTATTTTATGTATTAAAAACCCATACAACTTAAAAAAATATTAAAAATTAAAAAGTTATGTTTTTTTCTATGAAAAATTATCCAGCTGATCGCTTTTAGTCTGATCATAATGAAGCAATGGCCTTATCTGGGGTGTGGCAACATTGCCAACACACTCATAGAGGTGATGATCGCTTCATTGTGATACGCAAGCCCCTTCACCACAACAAGGTACCGATCACGAAGGGGAATTGACACATGTATGTGCCTTTTTTTGTTTTGTTTTTGCAGCCACAGTGCAGCACTAGAGGCCAGAAAAATTAGGCATGTACACATGCCTGAAAAATTAGGTTTTGTTGCAGCCGCTGTTGTAGCAGCGGCCCAAAAAATTCATGTTTTCCAGGCAGAAAGGCGACTAAAACATTGCGGCTTGAACCCTAGTTGGTGGCGGAGAATTCACGAAAGTCATCCGGTATGCAGACATTAAATACAGCAGCGTGGGGACCATTTTGAGGCCAAGGCATGTCATCAGGCCTTTTGTTAGTCAAACGTATCCCCCACTGTCAGTCCCTTCGGGATCCATGCCTCATTCATCTTAATGAAGGTGAGGTAATCAACACTTTTTTGACCGAGGCGACTTCTTTTCTCAGTGACTATGCCTCCTGCTGCACTGAAGGTCCTTTCTGACAGGACACTTGAAGCGGGGCAGGCCAGAAGTTCTATCGCAAACTGGGATAGTTCAGGCCACAGGTCAAGCCTGCACACCCAGTAGTCAAGGGGTTCATCGCTCCTCAGAGTGTCGATATCTGCAGTTAAGGCAAGGTAGTCTGCTACCTGTCGGTCGAGTCGTTCTCTAAGGCTGGATCCCGAAGGGCTGTGGCGATGTGTAGGACTGAAAAAGCTCTGCATGTCCTCCATCAACAACACATCTGTAAAGCGTCCTGTCCTTGCCGCCATGGTCGTGGTAGGAGGAGGATTACTTTCACCTCTTCCCCAGTTAGATTCCTGTTGTGCTGTGACATCCCCCTTATAAGCTGTGTAAAGCATATTTTTTTGTTTGGTTTTGAACTGCTGCATCCTTTCTGACTTTCGGTAATTTGGTAACATTTCCACCACTTTCTGCTTATACAGGGGGTCTAGTAGTGTGGCCACCCAGTACAGGTCGTTCTCCTTCATCCTTTTTATATGAGGGTCCCTCAACAGACATGACAGCTTGAAAGACCCCATTTGCACAAGGTTGGATGCCGAGCTACTCATTTCCCGTTCCTCGTCCTCACTGATGTCATTGACGGTCTGTTCTTCCCCCCAGCCACGTACAACACCACGGGTCCCAGATAGGTGACAACAACGAGCACCCTGGGATGCCTGCTGTGGTTGGTCTTCCTCCTCCTCAAAGCCACATTCCTCCTCTGACTCCTCTTCCTCATACTCCTCTTCCAGCGTTACCGCAGGTCCGGCAAGCGATGATGACAAGGCTGTTTCTGGTGGTGATGGTGACCACAACTCTTCCTCTTCCTCTTCACGCTCATTTACAGCCTGATCCAGCACTCTTCGCAGGGCACGCTCCAGGAAGAAAACAAATGGGATGAGGTCGCTGATGGTGCCTTCGGTGCGACTGACTAGGTTTGTCACCTCCTCAAAAGGACGCATGAGCCTACAGGCATTGCGCATGAGCGTCCAGTAACGTGGCAAAAAAATTCCCAGCTCCGCAGAGGCTGTCCTAGCACCCCGCTCATACAAATACTCGTTGATGGCTTTTTCTTGTTGGAGCAGGTGGTCGAACATTAGGAGTGTTGAATTCCAACGTGTCGGGCTGTCGCAAATCAAGCGCCTCACTGGCATGTTGTTTCGGCGCTGAATGTCTGAAAAGTGCGCCATGGCCGTGTAGGAACGCCTGAAATGGCCACACACCTTCCTGGCCTGCTTGAGGACGTCCTGTAAGCCTGGGTACTTAGACACAAAGCGTTGTACGATGAGATTCAACACATGTGCCATGCACCGCACATGTGACAACTTGCCTAAATTCAATGCGGCCAACAAATTGCTTCTATTGTCACACACCACTTTCCCGATCTCCAGTTGGTTCGGGGTCAGCCACTGATCCACCTGTGCGTTCAGGGTGGACAGGAGTGCTGGTCCGGTGTGGCTCTCTGGTTTCAGGCAAGTCAACCCCAAGACAGCGTGACACTGTCGTATCTGGGATGTGGAATAGCCCCTGGGGAGTTGGGGGGATTTAGTTAATGTGCAGCCAGACGCTGCAGCAGAAGAGGACTCAGCCGAGGTGGTTATGGAAGAGGATGGAGTAGGAGGAGTAGAGGAGGTGGCAGTAGGCCTGCCTGCAAGTCGTGGCGGTGTCACCAACTCCTCTGCAGAGCCACGCATTCCATGCTTGGCAGCCGTCAGCAGGTTGACCCAATGCGCAGTGTAGGTGATATACCTGCCCTGACCGTGCTTTGCAGACCAGTTATCAGTGGTCAGATGGACCCTTGCCCCAACACTGTATGCCAGAGATGCCATGACTACCTTTTTAATCACTGAGTAGAGGTTTGAGATTGCCTTTTTTGAAAAAAGAATTCGTCCGGGTACCTTCCACTGTGATGTCCCAATAGCGAATTTTTTTTTTAAGGCCTCAGACTCCACCAGCTGGTATGGTAAAAGCTGGTGGGCTAAGAGTTCCATCAAGCCAGCTGTCAGACGCCGGGCAAGGGGGTGACTCTGACATTGGTTTCTTACGCTCAAACATTTCCTTTACAGACACCTGACTGTGGGCAGATGAGATGGAACTGCTGAAGGTGAGAGGCGGAGTGGCGGGTGGTTGAGAGGGGGCAAGGAGGACAGCAGTGATTGACGTGGCTGAAGATGCTGGACCAGGAGGAGGATGGTGGCTTTGAGCTTGTGTGCTGCTTGTACTCATGTGTTGATCCCA
Source organism: Bufo gargarizans (assembly GCF_014858855.1). NCBI lineage: Eukaryota > Metazoa > Chordata > Amphibia > Anura > Bufonidae > Bufo > Bufo gargarizans. The sequence goes on along the minus strand of NC_058082.1, from coordinate 556,111,349 downwards.
TAGGCATTTGTGATGTGAGATCATGTGCCTTCGCAAAGCAGTTGTACCGAGGTGGGTGTTGGATTTCCCACGACTCAGTTTCTTTTGGCACAGGTTGCAAATGGCATCGCTGTTATCAGAGGCAGACACACAAAAAAAATGCCACACTGCTGAGCTTTGCAATGACGGCATTCTGGTGGTGGCAACAGCATGCGTTGATTGGCGTGCTGTCTGGCTGACCCCGGGTGCCGATACATGCTGTCTGACTGTGCCACTAGCTCCTTGCGACGACCTCCCCCTGCTTCCAACTCGTCTCCTCCTCCTCTCTGTCTCCCCTTCTGAACTTTCCCCCTCTTCTTCTTCTCTTCGAGCAGGCACCCACGTGGCATCCACGGACACATCGTCATCATCAACCACTTCACTTGTATCTGACACCTCAGCAAAGGAAGCAGCAGCGGGTACAACATCATCATCATCATCACACTGTATGTCCATGTGTGTAATGCTGCCTGACTGAGACATATCCCTGTTATCTACATCCTCTGGCAATAATGGTTGCGCATCACTAATTTCATCCAACTGATGTGTAAATAACTCCTCTGAGGGATCAAGTGAAGCGGCTGTGGTGGTAGTGGTGGTGGTGACGGCAGGCGGACGAGTGGTAACTTGAGAGGTGCCCGAAGCTGAGCTGGAGGAGGATGGTGCGTCAAGGTTCTTAGCGGAAGCTGTTGAAGATTGGGTGTCCTGTGTAAGCCAGTCGACTATTTTCTCAGAATTTTTTGGGTTCAGGGTACGTGGCCTCTGAACACTGGGCATTATTCCAGGGCCAGTGGAAATCACAGCACTGTGACCACGACGGCCCCTGCAGCGTGGCCTGCCTCTGTCTGTCATTTTTTATTAGATAAGTGTTACTATGCGTGCAAGGTTCTGTGCCAACCTATATAAGTGGTGGGCAGTGGGCACAGTACAGTCTGTGTGGGCCTGACACACACGGGCTTGCAATTTGCAAATGTGATTATATCACAGAAAATTTCTTAATAGAATTTTTTTTTATCTGCAAGGTATTTGAGTGAATGACACCCTGTAACGGTATGAGTGCAGGCCTGGCCACAATACAGTCTGTGTGGGCGCCTGACACACACGGGCTTGCAAATGTGATTATATCACAGAAAAATATTAAATATAATTTTTTTTTATCTGCAAGGTATTTTCTGTCACACCCTGTATGAATGGTGTGCACACAGTGCTGTCTGTGACTGAGCCTGCAGCCTCTCACACACGGGCAGCCAGGCAACTGCAATATATAGCACACTGATGTACCAGCCCTGAAAAGGGCTTTTTGGGGTGCAGTCTGGACGCTGTCCTTGCAGCAGATGAGTCTGTGGACACAGAACAATGCCCTAGCTAACGCTTTCCCTATTGAATCAGCAGCAGCAGCACTGTCCCACCTCTCACTGTGAATGCAGCTTCCGAATGAATCTAAAATGGATGATGTCCAGGAGGTGGGAGGGTCTGGGAGGGAGGGTCTGCTGCTGATTGGCTGGAATGTGTCTGCTGACTGTGAGGTACAGGGTCAAAGTTTACTCAATGATGATGTATAGGGGGCGGACCGAACATCGCATATGTTCGCCTGCCGCGGCGAACAAGCTACGTTCGCCGGGAACTATTCACCGGCGAATAGTTCGGGAGATCACTAGTGAGTACCAGTATTTGAAAAAAAAAAATTGTATGGAAAGGTGATAAAGCAAATAAGTATCACTCTTGTAGAATAATCTTCAAAGGAGAGAAACAAAAGCGAGCGGCACTCACCGATTTGTAGAAAAGGTATTCTTTAATCCAGAGCAGGAGGGGGGTGCAGGGAGTGCAAACACAGCATCAAGCGACAGCCGTTTCGCGCGTATGTGCGCTTCTTCTGGCTTTCCACCATTGAAAGGGGTCGCAGCACCTATAAGTGTGCACAGGAAGCCGCATCATTGCAGTAATTACTCACTTAGTCAACACCTGAGGTTCAACAACGAACGGCAGGGATTGTTAATCGAGGGCGGGACCCCTTCACTGGTGTAAAGTGCGTGTGCAAATACATCGCCAATAAAGACAATATAAGTACGTAAAATACAATTAATACAAGAATGCTTCATTACAAAAATACACTCATGTCTATTTTTTCGTTTAATCCCAGCGGACCCAATGCATCTGTACGTGGGATCCACCTCGTCTCTCTTCTCAGAAGCTCCCTCTCCCTGCCACCACCTCTCTCAGTGCGATTAACTATTTCAAGACCGCCAAAGGTTAATACGCTGGGATTTCCGTTATGCGCCCTGTTCACATGATCTATTAACCGCGGGACCCCCTTCCCTGTTTTTAAGGAGTTCAGGTGTTCGCGGAATCTTTCAAATAAACAGCGGATGGTTTTACCGATGTAGAAGCGTCCGCATCTACATAAAATAATATCAACCACAAATTTGCTGCGGCAGGTAATACGTGGAAAGACTTTGTGTTCTATCCCTGCAACAGAGATCACATGCAATTGGGAATTAAAGCTGCAGAAGGAGCAGCTTCTGCAACTCCTATCCCCCTTTGGTCTCTGTTCAGACAGCCAAGTGACTGGTTACTACTTGATCACGTATTGTGGGACGCTATCACTGGTTTTGTGTCTTCAAGTTGTTTTATTGATTCATCCCTCACTAAAATATTCCAGTTTTTTCCTATGACCTGTTTTATTCTCTCTGCCATAGGATACACGTAGGTTGGTGTAGTGCCACTGATATACCTTTCCTACAGCTTTACAAGTATCACTCTTGTAGACATCTGTCCTTTATCGTTATGTATATATTTTATTCCATGTACAAGGCTTTATGCCTTATTAACTCTGTCGGTGTTTTATGCTGTACTTTATTTGTCCTGCTGGTTTCTCCCTATTAACTGATTATACACAAGTTACGGTACATACCGTATATATTGACTATAGAAGTAAGAGAACAAATCCCTTGAGACTTCAGCCTCAGAGCAGGAGGGTTATTCCTGGTTGTCAAATGAGTAACCAATGGAAACCTCATGGGGACATCAATTTTTTTTCCTCATTTTTGGGCAGACAAAACTTTTCATGTCCTCCGAGCAGTGATTTCCCAGGGGATAATCTACAGAGTTGATCCTGCAGGGCTGAGCAGTCGCCGGTGAAAAGCAAGGAGCCAATTAAAGACAGGTCAGCCAGGCAGGTCCATTCACACGAGCACTTATATTTCTATCTTCTTAAACAAAAAGTGAACTGAAAAATCGGAAAAGTTTAAAAATGGAAGAAATAAAATATTTCACCCCAAATAGTGCATTTAATTCAGATTCTTAGCATTTTAATGACATTGAATATAAACGATGTTCTCTTTAATTTTTGCCTTTTTATTACATATTATACATTTTACTAAATGTTTTATAACTAAAGCCTCCATCATAGGAGCTTCTTATGTATTGGTAAACACAGTGACACATGTTACATGCAGTACTATGTCTCACCACAGGGGATGCTGTGATACAGGCCACAACAGTCTTTCAATCAAACATGCAGAGCATTACATACAATGCCACCTAGTGGTAGGAAAATGTAATGCAAGAATTAAAAACATGTTTTTGTGGAAAACACATATAACGCATGCGAATGTGTTGCTTTTCCTGAAAATAACCTGTCACTGAAAAAATAAAATAAAAACATATTTGTGATCTTGACTGTTTCCCTGCAGTCAGTATGTGTGGTCTTATTACTTCTCCAGCTTCTAGGATGAGAAGTAGCAGATTTTTATCACACTCACCCAGAGGGGCCTCAATCATTTTTCAGGTTTCCCTGTCAATCAAAAGCTGAAATCCTTTTGAGTGTTTGGAGTCATACTTTAATAAGGGGTTAGGCCAGACTTCATATAGAATGTAAAAGGAAATATTAATTATTAATATTTTGGTAATATCAATAATTAATATTCATAAATAGGCATGAGTCGTCTAGTGATGCCTCTGTCTATTTATGCTATAAATGCCAACTATCCTAACTTCCTTGTCGCCCTTACTTTGAACCGAACTACGTGCGTTCACTATGTTATATACTACAGCACCTACCAAAAATACTATACACTGCATTATCAATAATAAAGTATATTTATTAACACAATAACACGTCTACAGTCTAATTATTGCTATAAATATATATTTTTATATCAATGGACATATAAATATATATATACTTATAGTCGCACACAGTAATATATTAACAACACTACAATACACCTAGCTACACTAAACACAATGCAATATCTTACCCAATTCTACCCCAAACTCTACCTAAAATTACACGTACATACACATACACGTTATTTAGCAGCAGCCCACCCAACCTGGCTATGTACTGTCGCTACAAGGCAAAAAGGGGTTAAACCAAGGTTACAGGGCAGCAGGGGTTAATATGGTTGGGCAGGTATATGGATCTGTAGAGCAGTGGGTATTGCAGGGGTTAATGCAGAATATGGTTGGGCAGCAGGGGTTAATGGTTGGTGGTATAAGGTACTCAGCCATCCAGGGTTAATGCTGCTTGTCTCCAGGGGAAGATCCTCGATTTGCTGATTCTTGTTGAGCTGCTCAATAGGCCATCTCTCTTGTGGGGCTACTTGGGTTCCCTTCCCTTCTTGAGCGCAGCACTGCCGGATTATTTACACCGGCCGTGCTCACTCCCGAGTTCCCGCACTGCAGGCGTGCGCACGCATGCCTGCAGCCAAGTCCACGTGAGCTGGTACAGTGATATGACGTCACCGCACCAGCCTGCGCGTCCTGGCGCGCGCTTCCAGGCGGGGGATGATTTGAATCTCCCACCTATGAAGCGCCCGCATACCTCTGGTGCCGTAATTACAGCAGCGGAAGTATGTGACCTACAAGGGGAGCTCTTTGTTCCCCTGTCTCTGTAAGGTAAAGCATCTCCACCCTTGCCGTTGATGCTATCAAAGGGCAGAGGATCTCCATTGATCCCCTGTTCTTTTAAGTGACCCGAAACTAGACATGATTGTCCAGTCACCTAGTTGTCCCTTCCCTCCTGCAGACGTGCTGGAATGCGCATGCAGGAGGATTAGGCTGGTGAAGGGGGGCACCTGTGATAGGGGTTGATTACTGGATACATTTTATAAGTATATATATATATAATTGGGGTATATATATATATATATATATACACAATACATCTGTATAAAACCTGGGGGAGCATTAATATAAGTATATACAGATGTGTGTAAATACAGGGGCATACAGACATATCTATATATACATAGATCTATATGCTAGGACCCCCCCCCCCACTGGCCATACAGGGCTAATATATATATGGCAATACAGGGGATATATATATATATATATATATATATATATATATATATATATATATATCCCTATTGGCCATATATGGGGTCAATATATACATATATATATATATATATATATATATAGATGAAAATTCAGGGCAGCACTCCTTGTAGCAGATGTAGGGTGCCAGCGGTATCGACACTACACCACAGTGTCCAATAGCCAGAAGAATAAACACACCGCAGCACGTCCATAAGGTGAAAAATGTGGGATCCTTTATTCACCCAAGCAGCGACGTTTCGGTCCGCTTGCTGGGACCATTTTCAACCTTGTGTTTATTCATATATATATATATATATATATATATATATATATATTGTAGGGTTTTTCTCTGGTAGGCAGGGTAAGCGGACGCAAAACAGAGGCAAAACCACGGTTGAAAAGCAAAAGTTCAGTGTTTATTCACACAAAAAGGCAGAAAAGAAAAACAATACTTTGCAGGGTCCTGGTGTTAATTTACACAGCAAGAGTCCACAAAACAAAACACGTCACCTGGCGGTCCACAGCAGGCTTTAGGGCGCCTGTCTCCCAGCTGTGGCTCTCATGTGGCTCTCAGCCTTGCAGTATGGCGGATCTCCTCAGCTCCCAAACACAGAGCTTCCACAGCTCCACTATCACCTAGAGCTGCTGGCTGGGTTTTTCAAATCCCAGCCAAAAACCTGGCCTGGAGCGTGGGGAACAGCCACCCACCCTGCTCTTTGGCTGCTCCCAATAAGAACTGGCCCGGATCGGCTTTTCAGCCACGCTAAGTAAAAACAGTGTCAGCGAGCACGAGCTGCGGCTGACACACAAAATTACCGATTCCTATCTCACCGAGGTTTCTGACACGTACCTTGGGCATATACATATTGTGAAGGATTAGCTCCTTTCAGGGGTCATTCTCACAATTATCTTCACAACAGCCGGATTGCAGGTCCAAGCGTGAGGTTTATTTTCACAACAACAAAACATAAAGTAACACCTTGCCCGTCTGGGCTCTAACTAAACATGAAATATCCCTACCTCACTTAAAGCACCATTCACACACGTTAATAACATGCAGCTTTTCCAGCCAATAGTCCAGCTCACTTCCAGGCTGTAACAAAGTCAGTCCAGTACCTTTTTGGGGTATGGGGTCTAGCAGTCCTGCCGACTCTGACCTTGCGACCAGACCTCGCGGAGTCCCCCAAAGTTAAGGCTATCACCTAGCCCCGTGGCCCTTCAGTCAGCCCGGCTGAGACCACTCTTACAGAGCTTCCAGCAGGACTTTTTTGCACATAGAACCTCCCCTGACTGACAGTCTGGGCTGGGCTCTTATCCCAGACTGATTGTGGCCCTCGGTGCTGCCTCAGACCTGATGACTGACGGGGAAGACATAGAAACTTCTGCCATAAATCTCCCCTAGCAGCTATGAGGCCTGTCACTGCCTCACAATATATATATATATATATATATATATATACACGTGTCACGGATGGTGTTACAGAAAACTAGAAGACACAAACAAAGATCCGACTGACTTGATCCAAAACTAAGGAACAGGAGGGTAAGCCCTGTAACAGACCTGGCTCTCTCCCTTACTGCTCAGCCTATGCAAAAATCTCAATGGTAGAAAATTGCATATCCTCGTTCCTCAACTGTATAACACCTGAACACCCTATAATAGTGAGGGGACACGACCACCGGCTCCCTACACTTAATACGGAGGGAGTCAATAAAGAAACAGACTTATCTTGTGGATGCAGTAGTAACAGCTTCTAGCATGCACACACTCCAGGAAGTTGTATAAACCGCTGATGCAGTATGGGAAGGGATTTAAAGGGATGCAATCAGTGCAACTACATGACAGCTGAGAGAGGGAAATGAGATGAGAAAACAAAAGCAAAACAAAAGGAACCTCAAGCAGGAGGTTCTGAAGAACATCTGTCAGAGCTTCTCAGATGTCTGGTGGTGACAATCCACCTACCTGACACTTCCCTCTACATAGAACATAACAATCTCTTTTTTGACAAAGCTAGAACCTGCCCTTTACCTCACGTAGATCAAAATATCTCCCCATTCACTGCTCTGCTAGATTCTCTTCAGGTTGGCAGCTCAGGGAGCGTGTCCTTTCTCCAGAGGTGTGTCCTTTCTGCTGCAGCCCCCCCCCCCACCCTATCACAGCTCAGGTCTGTGTTCCTCATTCTCTATCCCAGCACAGGGTGTGTTTCCTTTCTGCAGCAGCTCATTCCCTGTAACTGTTACAGCTTCTAACAGTAGATATGTAGGTGGACCTGCATATTACTATAACGTTTAATCACTAGGGGGCGCTTTTTTTAATGAAGTACACAGAACATCTCACAACTGGAGCTTTTTTGTAAGAGAAAGTGAATCACAAAAGTAACTATTTTTTTATGCTGAATTATATTGAAATAGCATTTTATGGTGGCACATCCCTTTAAAAATATATCTGTAGATGTAGTAAACGTGATTGGTTGACTACATTTTTGATTTGTCCATCAGAGATGCAGCAGACAGGTTTTAACCATCATCCTCATTTATAGCTTGGAACGGATACATAGGGAATTCTGGGAAGTAAAGTAACGGTAAAGGTAACATAAGTGATAGAGGAGGTAGCCGACGTCTCCTCCTTCCTGGATTTCAATAGAAACTTGTGTATTTGTACCCTGGAGCATAACTGCTTGAGAAGAAAGCTACTGTATAACCTAGGACTTGTAGTTAATTTAGCAGATTGTGTGTCCACCCTAAAGGTGACCATACCCATTAAACGAATGTTGGCCATACCCAACTCTCCCCCAATGGCGCATTAGGAAGAAGACGGGTTGGGCATGTTTGGGAGGTAAGCCAGTTTGGCTGCACCAGATGATTGATCTCTCCTCTGAAGATACAGATTATGATCATCCATTAGATGCTACAATGTATCCCTGATATTAACCCTGCCATCTCATGCATCTTCACCTCCTGCTGTACAGAGACCATAGAGAAACTTCTTTCTAAGTTGAGGAAAGCGGAAAACTAAGTTACCACAAAGTTTTTTGGGCAGGAATGAGAGGAGGACTGCTGCTGCACTGTTGATCTCGGTTTCCCTTTGAAATATCTTGAGGTTTCTTCATCCTGATATATAACTTTTTTTCAAAGCAGAGGTGTCACATTTACCTTCCATGACACACACATGAAAAACAGCCGCAGGGAGGAGTAGAGATTATAGGAGGAACCTGAACGTGCCGGGACTTTTCCCTGCAGGGCTTATTAACATATCCATATCCTCCTCTTAAAATACATAGAATACAATGCGTCATCCCACTGAAAGCACTGATCTCCCTCTAGAAAGACATATCTGATCCCAAGGACAAGAAATATGTAGACCATCAATGATTAGAAAAAATAAAATAAAAACTCCTGCAAGGGTTGTCACCTTTGATCAAATAGATTTTTTATTTTTTTTCCCCAAAGGTGTCCTCGGCAGTGACAATGAAGGTGACATAATTGTGCATCTCTAGTACTCCATCCCATAACCTATCCCATCCTATGAAGACATAGGATGTGATAGGTTGGGGGGATAAAAAAAAAAAAAAAAAAAAAAAAAAAAAAGGATAGCAGGTAAGTAACAGAGAAGAACAAGCCACGGCTGTGCTCAGTAGAAGCCATTGCATGACTATTGCCAACCCACTGAGTCCTGCAATGGGCACAGGTCAAAGCTTCCAACTGGGCGAGATGCAGTTCATTACGACCTGACATGGCAGCCTTGGCTTCCCAATCTGTATGGTATTGACCTCCACAGAGATTCCCATCTGTGCAAGCAGCATTTCTGCTCCTCTGTGTATCTGCCAGTCCCCATGTGCCACAGCAGGGTGACACGGGGTAACATTTATCTGATGGGCCTGTGGGTGAGTGGAGGGTGAACATAAGAAGAGTAGGGGTTCCCTATAGTCTTCGTTTAGGACCCATTAGGACTTACCCTAATATCATGACATCATTTTCCCCTGGAAAGATTGGCCAACAATTGACAAGTCATGGGTGGCCATCGGTGCAGTATATAGTGGTCCAAATAGGATGGGTCTAAATTTTTATTTTATTTTTTCTTATGGGTCGCTGGATGATTTCTCAACTTGACCTACATTGTGTAAGCTGTCAACCCAATAAACCTTGACCACGGTTTGTTCAAGGTTTCAGTGTGAGCACCAGGACTATGAAGAGTCCAACGTTATCAGGTTCCTCAGGTCCCTGCTTAAACTAGAATCTAAAAGCCCAACAAACCTTCTAACATTCATTATACTGGTGGCTTCTCATCTAGCACAGGGGCCTTTGGGCTCCCTCAGGAACCAAGGATTGGTTCAGCACCTATAGCTACAGATGTGTCCACCCTCACCTTACCTCAAATTTGGTTAAGGACTCCAATTTCTTATTAAAACCATTCAATACAGTCTTGGGAGAAGCTAGAAAATTGTTGACAGACATTACAAAACACAACCCCAAGATGGCTGCATATAGGATAGACATATTATGACAGAGTATCACAAAACCATGTTTTTTTTCATTCAAAAAGCTGGTCATCTCATGCCACAAACCTCAGGATATGTGGATCCAAGAGGAAAGATATAAAAGGTAACATCTGTATGGCTCATGGGCACAAGCCAAGACAGTGATTGTCCTTCACATAGAGCATCATTATGTGATCTGACCATGCTTCTGACCACAGGCTAGCAAGGCATTAACCACAACGTGGCCTGAAAGTAACACTAGGAACATGAGTATTTATTTTCTTTTTTCTTTTATACCTTTGATTTGCCATGTTGCTTCTCTTCATGCCCAATGTATCTTAGCGTTTGAATGGCCTTTTTTTAAGCTTGTTACAATATAATGACCTTGACATGTGGATGCAATGCTTGCAGTGGGTAGGAACAGAACACCATGTTCCCTTGCCTTATTCTAAAATAAAACCTATTGTGTCCACCTCTCTACACTGGGACGATAACTGTACAGAGCGCGTGTGTGTAACGAGGCTGGATCTTAGCCTTGGAGTGCAGGCAGCCATGTCCTTACGCCTGGAAATTTTACCGAGTAATGTAAAGTGGGTCAGCATCTTTATAATATCTCCATGTTTCTATTTTGTAATAAAACTAAATGTACAGAGCTCTCATATATTTCACGGCTGGCTGACAACCCCACCGATAAGCAGCTGGTCTGAAGTAATCCTTATGTAGACTGTACTTACAGGACGTAGGGTCCACTTAAAGGGCACTCTGTAATCACAAGATGCCACGAGTCAAATTAAGAATGAAAGTGTGAAGGACACAAAAGGGAAAATTTATTATTACAGACTTCAATTTAGACGGCCTAAATGTAGACCGGGAAGACAATGTACCAAATATATCCCAGCTGTGAATTACCACCTCTTCGTTGGACTTCCCAAATCACACCAGCAGAAAATGAAAAAGGAACAACTGGAAAACATAATACAATTGAGCTGAGATTGACAAAGTATAAACTGCTGGTGGTGCTTGGCCAATGATGTCACCACCAAGGTGGTGCTACCTTTATTTTGGGTTCTGTCGTAGAGTATATGTTGAGGCAGGGTCACATTAATACCGGGTGGCATCTCCCCTTAATGCAATACATACAGATGCTGGATATCCTCCTGTGGTAGCAATAATACAGATGCTGGATAGGGTTTGAGCAAACCTGAACTGCAAAGTTCAGGTTCGTACCGAACTTTGCGAGTTCGGGTTCTAGGACCCGAACCCGGTCTTCTTTCCTGAAGTTCGGTTTCGGTGGATTTTATTATGTTCCATTATAACATGGTTCTAACGGAAAATAATAGCATTCATAAGATAGAATGCTAAATGAAATGGCCATTGAGGGGATAAAAATAATAAAATAATAATAAATAAAAAAAACTCACCTCATCCACTTGATCGTGCAGCCGGTATCCTCTTCTTTCTTCTTTCTGCAGGACCTGCAAAAGGACCTGCGATGACGTCACCGCGCACACCAAGTGGTGAGCTAGGTGACGTCATCGCGGGTCCTGCTGAATGAAGATAGAAGAGGATACCGGCTGCGCGATCAAGTGGATGAGGTGAGATTTTTTTATTATTTTTAACCCCTCAATAGCCATTATATTTAGCATTCAATCGTTGGATTCCATGTTATAACGGAAAATAAAGTGAAGTTCGGGTCCCCATTGACTTCACCGGGTTCGCTCATCCCTAATGCTGGATATCCTCCTGTGGTAGCGGTATACAGATGCTGGATATCCTCTACTGTTAGGGGTCATATAGATGCTGGATATCCTCTTGTGGTTATTCCATGCTCTATTCACTTAAACCTGTCAAGTCAAGGTGGTTATTGGTTGCTGTATTTGGTAGATCTGTCTCACCATCCAGTCTAAGACATTCATGATGGAGGAAAGATCTGGTGATGGAGCTGGAGAGCTGCTGAATACCCTGAGGAACATGTTGTGCAGGCCGGCAGTATCTTGTTGGAACTCCACATCTCCTAACTGAGTCACAAAGAGCAGTTGAACTGTTTCGAGATGTCCTGGACAAATTGAAGCAGTGAATGTTCATTTCATGAATACCAGATGGGAACAGTCAAGGTGACAAATAGCGACCCACATCATAACAACTGGTGTTGGTCTTGTGCATCTCTACACTATGCATGATGACAGTAGACACTTCTCAGCCCAGCATTAGACGTTATAGGAGGGTTAAAAGTGCTTACTGCTGTCATACATACTGTGGAGACTAGGGATGAGCATCAGGTGCGTGTGGTACCATTATCTACCATGACTTTTCCCATCTGTATTCATGGAGAGAACATTGACCAGCCAGTGGAGAAATAAATACAATACTGTCCCTATGTACAAAAATATAACTACTATACAGTAATACTGCCTCCTATTATAGTTATATTCTTGTACGTAGGTTCAGTATTATAGTAGTTATATTCTTGTACATAGGAGCAGTATTATAGTAGTTATATTCTTGTACATAGGAGCAGTATTATAGTAGTTATATTCTTGTACATAGGAGCAATATTATAGTAGTTATATTCTTGTACATGGGAGGCAGTATTATAGTAGTTATATTCTTGTACACAGGAGCAGTATTATAGTAGTAATATTCTTGCGCATAGGAGCAGTATTATAGTAGTTATATTCTTGTACATATGAGCAGTATTATAGTAGTTATATTCTTGTACATAAGAGCAGTATTATAGTAGTTATATTCTTGTACATAGGAGCAGTACTATAGTAGTTATATTCCTGTACATAGGAGCAGTATTATAGTAGTTATATTCTTGTACATAGGAGCAGTATTATAGTAGTTGTATTCTTGTACATAGGAGCAGTATTATAGTAGATATATTCTTGTACATAGGAGCAATATTATAGTAGTTATATTCTTGTACATAGGAGCAGTATTATAGTAGTTATATTCTTGTACATAGGAGCAGTATTATAGCAGTTATATTCTTGTACATAGGAGGCAGTATTATAGTAGTTATATTCTTGTACATAGGAGCAGTATTATATTAGTTATATTCTTGTACATAGAATGCAGTATTATAGTAGTTATATTCTTGCACATAGTAGCAGTATTATAGTAGTTAATGTTTCTCTGAGCTTTGTTGTTCAGTTGTCTATGTTAATCACATCTCTTTGTCCTTACTTTACCTCTTTGGTGTATCCCAAAATGTCTCTATTTTTCACCAGATCTGCATTACAAAATGTAATTTTCCTGTATCTAACTTCAGATTTGCATCTTTTCTCCTCATTATTTTGTGTGTGGGTGTTTAGCGCTTCTCAAAATTCGGTATATTAACTTTTTTTTTTTTTTGCAAGAATATGCCAGTGAACATAACACATTTGAGTCGTCAGGTCTTTTGTGTATGCAACACATTTTCCACAACTTTAAAATGGCAAGATATCTCATGTTTTGTCAGCTCTGTTTTATGTTTCTTGCACCCATAGACTTATTATATACAGTATATTTAGTTTGGTTCTGAGGAGCTCGGAGGTCAGGGGTCCTACAGCTATTCTTCGTTTAAAGTTACATCTTTCACGCCATAATTTGGTAAAAGTACAGCAGTGTACTGATATGTGAGGTACGAGGTATAATAGATGCAGTGTGTACAGATATATAGTATATACAGCAGTGTACTGATATGTGAGGTACGAGGTATAATAGATGCGGAGTGTACAGATATATAGTATATACAGCAGTGTACTGATATGTGAGGTGCGAGGTATAATAGATGCGGAGTGTACAGATATATAGTATATACAGCAGTGTACTGATATGTGAGGTACGAGGTATAATAGATGCAGTGTGTACAGATATATAGTATGTACAGCAGTGTACTGATATGTGAGGTGCGAGGTATAATAGATGCAGAGTGTACAGATATATAGTATATACAGCAGTGTACTGGTATGTGAGGTACGAGGTATAATGGATGCAGTGTGTACAGATATATAGTATATACAGCAGTGTACTGATATGTGAGGTACGAGGTATAATAGATGCGGAGTGTACAGATATATAGTATATACAGCAGTGTACTGATATGTGAGGTACGGGGTATAATAGATGCAGTGTGTACAGATATATAGTATATACAGCAGTGTACTGATATGTGAGGTACGAGGTATAATAGATGCAGTGTGTACAGATATATAGTATATACAGCAGTGTACTGATATGTGAGGTACGAGGTATAATAGATGCAGTGTGTACAGATATATAGTATATACAGCAGTGTACTGATATGTGAGGTACGAGGTATAATAGATGCAGTGTGTACAGATATATAGTATATACAGCAGTGTACTGATATGTGAGGTACGAGGTATAATAGATGCAGTGTGTACAGATATATAGTATATACAGCAGTGTACTGATATGTGAGGTATGAGGTATAATAGATGCAGTGTGTACAGATATATAGTATATACAGCAGTGTACTGATATGTGAGGTACGAGGTATAATAGATGCAGTGTGTACAGATATATAGTATATACAGCAGTGTACTGATATGTGAGGTACGAGGTATAATAGATGCAGTGTGTACAGATATATAGTATATACAGCAGTGTACTGATATGTGAGGTACGAGGTATAATAGATGCAGTGTGTACAGATATATAGTATATACAGCAGTGTACTGATATGTGAGGTACGAGGTATAATAGATGCAGTGTGTACAGATATATAGTATATACAGCAGTGTACTGATATGTGAGGTACGAGGTATAATAGATGCAGTGTGTACAGATATATAGTATATACAGCAGTGTACTGATATGTGAGGTACGAGGTATAATAGATGCAGTGTGTACAGATATATAGTATATACAGCAGTGTACTGATATGTGAGGTACGAGGTATAATAGATGCAGTGTGTACAGATATATAGTATATACAGCAGTGTACTGATATGTGAGGTACGAGGTATAATAGATGCAGTGTGTACAGATATATAGTATATACAGCAGTGTACTGATATGTGAGGTACGAGGTATAATAGATGCAGTGTGTACAGATATATAGTATATACAGCAGTGTACTGATATGTGAGGTACTGAGGTATAATAGATGCAGTGTGTACAGATATATAGTATATACAGCAGTGTACTGATATGTGAGGTACGAGGTATAATAGATGCAGTGTGTACAGATATATAGTATATACAGCAGTGTACTGATATGTGAGGTACGAGGTATAATAGATGCAGTGTTACAGATATATAGTATATACAGCAGTGTACTGATATGTGAGGTACGAGGTATAATAGATGCAGTGTGTACAGATATATAGTATATACAGCAGTGTACTGATATGTGAGGTACGAGGTATAATAGATGCAGTGTGTACAGATATATAGTATATACAGCAGTGTACTGATATGTGAGGTACGAGGTATAATAGATGCAGTGTGTACAGATATATAGTATATACAGCAGTGTACTGATATGTGAGGTACGAGGTATAATAGATGCAGTGTGTACAGATATATAGTATATACAGCAGTGTACTGATATGTGAGGTAGTATAATATACAGCAGTGTACTGATATGTGAGGTACGAGGTATAATAGATGCAGTGTGTACAGATATATAGTATATACAGCAGTGTACTGATATGTGAGGTACGAGGTATAATAGATGCAGTGTACAGATATATAGTATATACAGCAGTGTACTGATATGTGAGGTACGAGGTATAATAGATGCAGTGTGTACAGATATATAGTATATACAGCAGTGTACTGATATGTGAGGTACGAGGTATAATAGATGCAGTGTACAGATATATAGTATATACAGCAGTGTACTGATATGTGAGGTACGAGGTATAATAGATGCAGTGTACAGATATATAGTATATACAGCAGTGTACTGATATGTGAGGTATGAGGTATAATAGATGCAGTGTGTACAGATATATAGTATATACAGCAGTGTACTGATATGTGAGGTACGAGGTATAATTTCTTCCTTCTGCGCCGCTGCCTTCTCAAACAGCTGAGCGGTGGGGGTCCCGGGTGTCGGACCCCCGCCGATCAGAAGCTGATGATCTATCCAGAGGATAGTTTAAAAGAAACTGCAGAACCCCTTTAAATTTGATTTGACATTGTAATGTTCTAAAGGTCCATCACTTACAGTTCTCATTGTTCTTTTTTACTTGCCTTGAAGAAGACATTTTGCAGAAAACATCCATATTTTACAATCATTTAGCCAAGATGTTGTCATTTTACCGGTTGACCGCCGTTCGGCTAAGTAACTGCATAATACGGTTCATAGGGAAGGGGTTAATATTGAAGATTTACAGCTAACGTTGATGTTTTAATGACTCGTCTTGGCCGATGACCTTCTAGAATGAAGGGCAGTATCTCTTCTGTGCAGTGCTGCGGATGGCCACTAGATGGAGCCCTGTGCATCAGGACAGACAGCCATCTCTCCTAGTCACATGCCAAGCACAGGAACCTTACAGGGACTCCACAAAAATGAATATAATGCAATTTACGGTATGCATACGTTGTATTTAAACTGGCGAAGAATTTAGAAATAAACCTATCTAGGGCCGTACAAGGATGGCCTAAAGCAGGCCTGCTCATTCTTGGTTGAAATGAATAGACCAGGACTTTCCTTCTCAATAGAATCCCCAAACAGCTACGCTTTTCTCCTCTGGGGGGCGCTGTCATCCATATGTAAGCCATGCTGCATCTTCTGCTGCACCCCATAGAAAATATAAATGGGTGACCCCAGTACAGAATCCACACAGACAGAGGGAGAAGCGCGTGAAGTCCGTGAACATGCGGATTCAATCATGTTCGCTTGTCATCTTAGAAGGAGTCCGGGAAACCAAAGCTTCATGGAAAATGGGAAAAGGTGTGGGGTGTTCAAAAATAAACAATTTCCCCCCTTACTACAAATGTAGATTCAAAGCAAATGTAAATATAAGAGTGACACCTAGTGGTGTATTGTGGCTACTGCATTGCTTTAAAAAAATGAACTTAAAGGGGTTGTCTACATCAGAAAAATATATCTGCTTTCTTCCAAAATCAGCTCAGCCCCTTTCAATTTAAAGAGGTTTTCCAGGAGTAGAATGTGGATGACTGATCCTCAGGATATAACATCAATATCTGATCGGTGGGAGTCCGACTCCCAGCAACCTCACTGATCAGCTATTGGAAGAGGGAGTGCACTCCGGAGATCGCTGTGGCCTCTTGCTAAAGTGACATCGCATTTGTTGATCCTGTGGACCATGTGCAGCTCAGTCCTATTTGAGTGAATGGATATCAACTGCAATACCATGCATGGCCACTATACAATGTGCGGCGCTGTGCTTGGTATAGTGTGAGGAGGCCACTTCAAACAGCTGATCGGTGAAGGTGTCGTGACTCCACCCCCCACCCCCGCCGCTTGATTGTCTCTCCATCCATATTAAACACTCAGAAAACCCCTTTAAATGATATGACAAGACAAGATAGAGCCATTGACAGGCTCCTGATCCTCAACAGTCTGCGTAACATGTAAATCTACATTTTTAGACTGACTTATTCAGTTTCTGTGGTAGTCACGGTTTCCCCTCATTATAGTCCATTATAATTCTGTAAAAAAGGAAAAAAAAGATCAAGAAAATGAGGCGAATGTAATTATCATATTACTGCCATTAGTCAGAGCCATTACCGACAGAGGGTCATTAGTCACCAGACCAGCGGACGGCGGCGAATCTGCACACAAAATAAAAACCGCTTATCCTAACAAATGTGAGAGAAGCTGAGGAGTCACCCGGAGCATTCTGGTATAACCTGGGCATCTCCTGTATACAGTTATATATGTACAGCTGGTATAACCTGGGCATCTCCTGTATACAGTTATATATGTACCGCTGGTATAACCTGGGCATCTCCTGTATATAATTATATATGTACCGCTGGTATAACCTGGGCATCTCCTGTATATAATTATATATGTACAGCTGGTATAACCTGGGCATCTCCTGTATACAGTTATATATGTACAGCTGGTATAACCTGGGCATCTCCTGTATACAGTTATATATGTACAGCTGGTATAACCTGGGCATCTCCTGTATATAATTATATATGTACAGCTGGTATAACCTGGGCATCTCCTGTATACAGTAATATATGTAGCGCTGGTATAACCTGGGCATCTTCTGTATACAGTTATATATGTACCGCTGGTATAACCTGGGCATCTCCTGTATATAATTATATATCTACAGCTGGTATAAGTTATACATCTTCTTGTATATAGTGATATGGAGCATGCTGGTATAACCTGGGCATCTCCTGTATATAATTATATATGTACAGCTGGTATAACCTGGGCATCTCCTGTATATAATTATATATGTACAGCTGGTATAAGTTATACATCTTCTTGTATATAGTGATATGGACCATGCTGGTATAACCTGGGCATCTGCTGTATATAATTATATATGCACAGCTGGTATAACCTGGGCATCTCCTGTATATAATTATATATGCACAGCTGGTATAACCTGGGCATCTCCTGTATATAATTATATATGTACAGCTGGTATAAGTTATACATCTTCCTGTATATAGTGATATGGAGCATGCTGGTATAACCTGGGCATCTCCTGTATATAATTATATATGTACAGCTGGTATAAGTTATACATCTTCTTGTATATAGTGATATGGACCATGCTGGTATAACCTGGGCATCTGCTGTATATAATTATATATGCACAGCTGGTATAACCTGGGCATCTCCTGTATATAATTATATATGCACAGCTGGTATAACCTGGGCATCTCCTGTATATAATTATATATGTACAGCTGGTATAAGTTATACATCTTCCTGTATATAGTGATATGGAGCATGCTGGTATAACCTGGGCATCTCCTGTTGTAGGGGATTAGCTCTTTTCCAGGGGTTGCAATCACACACTTCTTCACAGACACCAGGATTTAGGGGCCAAACTGTGCTTTACTGTGGCACACGGCATAAAGCAAAAACACACAAAGCCAAAATAAAATACCTTGCCCGTCTGGGCCCTATCTAAACACATAGGTTTCCCTGACTCACCTAAAGCGTAGCACAGTTGACACCCGTGATGAGATGCGGCTTTCCCAGCCCGACCTCCAGCAGCCTCCAGGCTGCTCCCACACCAGGGTCTCCTGGGGGATAGTGGTCTCTCAGCCCTCCCGGCTCAGACCACACAGAGCCACTCCAGCCTTCTGTGTGCAAGTCCCCCAAAGTCCAGGCTATTGCATAGCCTCGTGGCCCCTCAGCCTGGCCTATCTGAGCCCACACTGACAGAGCCTCACCAGGCCTCTGTCTGCACACTCTCCAGAGTGAGACACACCCAAAAACAAGTAGCAGGATTAAATAGGATCCCTGGACATGAGCATGCCCTAAGTCCCGGACCGGAGCCTGGGGAAAACACTTCAATGTTCACATTGCTACACTGTATATAATTATATATGTACAGCTGGTGTAAGTTATACATCTTCTTGTATATAGTGATATGGACCGTGCTGGTATAACCTGGGCATCTCCTGTATATAATTATATATGTACAGTTGGTATAAGTTATACACCTTCTTGTATATAGTGATATGGACCGTGCTGGTATAACCTGGGCATCTCCTGTATATAATTATATGTGTACAGCTGGTATAACCTGGGCATCTCCTGTGTATAATTATATATGTACAGCTGGTATAAGTTTTACATCAGACACGGAGGCTTCATATTGCTTTCTCTTCCTTTACTGATCACCATAGCAGCAAGGAGAAACAAAAACAAATGCAAATGGTCACCATAGTAACCCATACGTCCCACCCCTACAGCCCCAATATAAGGCTGCGACCAAGGTGGTACTTTCTCTTTCTTGCTGCTCACCAGATAAGTAACATGTTCATTTTATCTGTTAGCTGCTTCTGTTCTCCCTAGGGGTTTATATCACTATAGATTATATTCCCCTTGTTATTTTCTCCCCTGGGGCTGGTTTCCTCCCTTTAGGTGCTTTAGTGATTGTGCAGCGGGATATCTATTTACCCTGCATTCTTTGTCCCAGGGGCTTATCCCTGTCAAGGCAGCCTTTGCCTTCCTCAGTATTCCCTGGTCCTAATTACGCGCTGCGTTTTCCCCCTGGGACCCTTCCCTCTGGGGGTCCTTGTGTTTCCTCCCTCTCCCCCTTCTCCCCGCGGGAGTTTGTTGCTTGGGGGTCCCATTGTGTTTTGGCGTCGCCGCTGGCCTTACCGCCATCTTCTGCCTCCCGGTGGTGGGCCACGCCCCCTCTTTGCGCGCGTCTGCTGCCCCGGCTCGGCGGCCTTCTCTCCACTGTTCGCGCTCTTTTGGCTGGCTGGAGCGAGATCTCGCGAGATCCGGCGGCCATCTTGGTTCCCGTTCCCGCGAGATCTCGCTTCCTCCGGTCTCCTGCGTGCCTGCTGCCGGTCACCTGTGCTACCGCTCCGCTCCCCTCTCTCCTGGGGTGATTAACCCCTCGTTTTCCAAGCGCTTGATACCTAGTTCCTCAGGCTCTCCTCCCTCACAGTCTTCCTGCAGGTACCCTGTTCCCTGTGCTGGACCAATATGGATCCCTCTGCCCAGTCCTCCCCCTCCCCCCTCCCTGGGGATGCTAGTCTCTCTGACTCAGACACACAGGCGCAGCTCATCCAGCGCTCTGTGTCTAATGCTATTTTACAGGCTATGGGTTCCATGTCCACTGTCTTATCACAGACCATCTCCCAGGCCCTGTCTGCACACCCCCTAGCTGGGGCCAGACTTGCTCCCCCTGAGATTGCTCAGCATTCTTTTGCTGCTGAACCTCCTGTTGGACAGGAGACAATGACCGGTGTGTTGATGACCACCCCAGACGACGCGCTGAGGTCGCGTAAAAGAGCTTGTCCCCGCCAGGCTGATAATCGCGGGTGTGGAAACACGCTAGAGCCCAAGCGGATGCCGACTCTGACTCGGATCTGGGTTCGGGCCCGGAGGATCCGGCAGAGGCTAGCGATTTTTCAGAGGAGGATGACGCCCCTCTGGGGTCCGACCCTATTGCCACTCCCCCTGCTGTTCCTTTAACTAAGGATTCCTCCTCGGCCTCTGCTGACAATTTCCCTTTGGATTCCTCCGGGGCTCCCATGTTTGATCCTGAGGCCCTCCACCACCCTAGATCGGCAGGAGTGGCTCCCCGACACACAAATTAGTAGTTACCTGGAGCATTGGGCCCGCCGTCCTCTGTCCAAGGAGGCGCGCAGTAAGCTGCGGGCCGAGTGCCCACGGCCTATTATACCCCATAAGGTCTGCGACACGCCCGTCGTGGACCCGAAAATGACCCAATTTTTGTCCAAGTCTGGGTGGAATGCCAAGAAGGGCTTAGACTCAGCCCTTAGAGGATGCCAGGACAAGCTCCTGGACATTTTCGGTCCACTGGCAAAGATTATGGAATTGGCGGAGTCCGCCAGACATGAGGGTTCCCACATTGACCCTGAGGAGCTCACGGGCTGGGCCCAGCGGGCGATTTGCATCGCCGGGGGAACCAATGCATCCCTGTCAGTGGAAAGGCGCAAGGCCATCCTGCTTAGGATAGACCCCAAGCTTATAAATCTTGCCCAGACGGAGACGGGCAAAGAGGCGGAAGGCCTGCTTTTTGGGGACTCCTTTATAAAGGACCTCAGCCGCTTCGTCGGCACATTTTCCGCTCTGGACAAGGCGCAGGCTACTATGCGCAAAGTCTTCCAGGGCCGGGTCTCTCACAGGGCCGGCAGCAACAGGGGCCGTCTGTCCGGCCGCTCCAGCACCCGAGGCAGGGGTGTATCCAGAGGCTCCTTCTCCCAGCGAGCTGCATTTCAAGACCAGCGGTCTCCCCCGACGTTCTTCCCATCCAGAGGGGGACAATGGCGCTCTCGTTCCTTCCGAGGAAACACGGCTCCCCGCAAGTCATCCGGTAAGTCAGACCCCGGACGGGGATTCTTCGGTACTTTGTGTAGGGGGCAGGCTTCGGCATTTTTTACACGCTTGGGAACTAATTACATCAGACCCATGGGTTCTGACGACGGTCAGGGGCTTCTCCATAGAGCTCATAGACACCCCTTGCTCAGTGCAACACCCACCGTCCTCTCTTCGGAGGGGATCGGACTCCGCCCGGGTGGACGGGGAGCTCTCTTCCCTCTTCCTCAAGAGAGCCATAGAGAGAGCTCACGGCCACTCAGGGGGGGTAATAAGCAACATTTTCTTGGTCCAGAAAAAAGGGGGTCAGATGCGTCCCGTCATCAATCTCCGGGCCCTAAACAGCATCGTGCGGTACCGTCACTTCAAGATGGAGGGAATCCATCTACTCCGGGATCTTCTCTCCCCCAGGGATTGGCTCGTGAAGTTGGATCTGAAGGACGCGTACCTTACGGTCTCGGTGGCCCCCCACTCCAGGGATCTCCTTCGCTTCCTCTGGAAAGACGAGGTCTGGAGATTCACATGCCTTCCATTCGGCTTGTCGTCGGCTCCGTGGTGTTTCACCAAACTCCTGCGTCCGGTCATGGCCTGGTTGAGGAGTCGCGGAGTACGCCTCATAATATACCTGGACGACATCCTCCTGATGCATCAATCCAGGTCGACACTGCTGCAGCACCTCCGATGGACGGCGGATCTCCTAGAGTCGCTCGGCTTCCTACTCAACTTGGAGAAGTCCTGGCTCACTCCCTCCCAGAGGTTGGACTTCCTAGGCTTCACAGTGGACTCGATCTCGGAATCCCTCAGCCTTCCAGGGGACAAGTTACGGTCCATTCGCAAGGAACTGCGACGGGCATTGACCAGGGCCCACCTGTCCCTGCGTCACCTAGCCCGCATCATCGGCCTGCTGGCATCCTCCATACAGGCGGTCTTCCCGGCACCGTTGCATTACCGGGCTCTACAGCGCTTGAAGATTGCGCACCTCCGCTCGGGGGCCTCCTTTGCAGACATGGTGGAATTGGATTCGGAGGCCAGAGAAGAGATTCGTTGGTGGATCGCCAATCTGGAGGCTTGGAACGGCAGGGCGATCTTTGGTTTCCAGCCGGAATTCACCATCGAATCGGATGCGAGCCTTCAGGGCTGGGGAGCACACTGCAACGGGGTCTCCACCGGAGGACCTTGGTCGCATGTCGAGACACACTTGCACATCAATGCCCTGGAGTTGCTGGCCGGCTCCTTGGCCGTCAAGAGTTTTACCAACGGTATGGCCAACGCATGTATCCGTCTCCGGATGGACAATATTTCAGCGGTTCGCTATATCAACCGTTTGGGCGGAACCCGGTCTGCTACTCTGGCGGGATTGGCGAAGGACTTTTGGGCGTACTGTCTCTCCAGGGACATCATGGTGCAGGCCGAGTACCTACCGGGACTTCACAACGTGCGGGCGGATTGGAGTTCCCGCCATCTTACGGACGGCAGCGACTGGCAGTTGGACCCGTTGATTTTCTCGGAGGTGTCATCCAGATGGGGACCCTTTTCCGTGGACTTGTTCGCCTCCCGGCTCAACGCTCACCTCCCTCGGTTCTACAGTTGGCGCCCGGATCCGGAGGCGTTGGCGGCGGACGCGTTTCTGCAGGACTGGTCCTCCGGCCTTCTCTATGCCTTTCCCCCATTCATGATGATTCCGCGGATGCTTCTCCAAGTTCGTCGCCATCGGGCGGAGTTGGTGGCGATAGTCCCGTTCTGGGACTCCCAGGTGTGGTTCCCGTCTCTCCTGGAGCTTCTAGTGGACATTCCCGTCCTTCTACCGAACCCGACCTCTCTCCTGCGCTGCCCTCAGGGGATCCCCCACCCTCTGCTCCTGGACGGATCCCTACGTTTGATGGCCTGCCGGCTCTCAGGACTCCAGGAGCGGTCGACGGAGTTTCGGAGGCAACTAGGCGCCTCCTGGACGACGCTTGGGCTCCCGGCACCCGAAAATCTTATCGGGCGGCCTGGCGAACTTGGGCTGGCTGGTGCCTGGAACGGGACCTGGATCCCGTTTCAGCTCCTGTAGCTCAGTTGCTTCAGTTCCTCACCTCCCTCTTTGAAGAGGGAAAGGCTTACAGAACGATCAATCTTTTTCGTTCGGCGATTTCTTCGTCACATCAAGGATTTGATGGCGTTCCGGCAGGACAGCATCCTTCCGTTTCGCGCCTCCTCCGAGGCGCGCGGCTGTCTCGGCCTCCCCGGCCGAGATTTTCTTCCACTTGGGATGTTTCCCTGGTGCTTACCTTTTTGTCCTCTTGGCCTACCAATACTGACCTTTCCTTACGTCAGCTTTCCGCAAAGTTGGTCACTCTCTTTTGCTTAATTTCTTGTAAAGAGTTTCTGATGTGCGGGCTCTGGACCACGACGCCAGGTCCTTTACCCCGGAGGGCGTGTCTTTTAACATTTCGAGACGCACGAAGACGAACATCCGGGTCGTGTCGTACCCCAGCTTTCCTGCTTCTCCGGCCTTGTGCCCGGTAGCTTGTTTGAAAGAATACGAGGCCAGGACTCGTCCTTACAGGTCTCCGGCGGTGCCGCAATTGTTTCTCTCCATCCGTCACCCGTTCGGTCCGGTGACTAGCCCCACTTTGGCCCGTTGGTTGAAATGGGTTATGGCTCTGGCCGGTGTGGACACTTCGGTGTTTACAGCTCATTCGGCGCGCGGTGCGGCGTCTACCTCGTTGGCGGTCTCGGGAGCTCGCCTGGAGGACATCCTACGATTGGCGGACTGGTCTAGTGCCTCCACTTTCCGTGAGTATTATTTCCGTCCTCCTCCTCATTTGTTTGATCCCTTGGTTAACCAGCTTTGAACTAGCAATATGAAGCCTCCGTGTCTGATGTAAAACTAACTGATTTTCCTAGTCTACGACGTAAAGTCATAGTTTTATTAAGACACGGAGGCGAATATTGCCCACCCTTCCCTCCCCTGGACTCTTGTAGTGTGGGGGGGGTTTTTGACCTGTTAGCTCTACTTTATTTGGTAGGCCTATTTTGAACTGTTATACATTTATTGTGTTACGTTGTTCGCCATTATGTGCTCATACTTGTTTGTATGCTTTACACCGGCCTGGACCTCTTGTGTCGGCTGGATATGGGTTTGGCTTGGCCATACTCTCGCTTTATCGGAGTTTGCTTCTCTTGTTCTTTCAGGTTGAGTCTTCCTGCCCTGGAATGTTCCTGTTCTGGACGATGTTTTCCTCCAGCTCCTGCATCTACCACGTTGGATTTGCTGAGAGTCTTGGATGATGGTTTCCAGTCCTTCCCCTGAAGTGGATCCTGTCGCTGGAAAGTTCCTGCTTGGACTCCGTGGGTCTCTTTGGCGCGGATCATTCTTTGGGTGTTCCGGAGTTGTTCGTTCATCGGTTATTATGGACTGGTTCGCAGAGAAAGAGGAAGTACCACCTTGGTCGCAGCCTTATATTGGGGCTGTAGGGGTGGGACGTATGGGTTACTATGGTGACCATTTGCATTTGTTTTTGTTTCTCCTTGCTGCTATGGTGATCAGTAAAGGAAGAGAAAGCAATATTCGCCTCCGTGTCTTAATAAAACTATGACTTTACGTCGTAGACTAGGAAAATCAATTAGTTATACATCATCCTGTATATAGTGATATGGACCATGCTGGTATAACCTGGGCATCTCCTGTATATAATTATATATGTACAGCTGGTATAAGTTATACATCTTCCTGTATATAGTGATATGGAGCATGCTGGTATAACCTGGGTATCTCCTGTATATAATTATATATGCACAGCTGGTATAAGTTATACATCTTCTTGTATATAGTGATATGGACCATGCTGGTATAACCTGGGCATCTCCTGTGTATAATTATATATGTACAGCTGGTATAAGTTATACATCATCCTGTATATAGTGATATGGACCATGCTGGTATAACCTGGGCATCTCCTGTATATAATTATATATGTACAGCTGGTATAACCTGGGCATCTCCTGTATATAATTATATATGTACAGCTGGTATAAGTTATACATCTTCTTGTATACAGTGATATGGAGCATGCTGGTATAACCTGGGTATCTCCTGTATATAATTATACATGTACAGCCGGTATAAGTTATACATCTTCTTGTATATAGTGATATGGACCATGCTGGTATAACCTGGGTAGTGATAGCCTTGCGTTTCACCTGGCGGTCGTTTCGCGGCGAACTTTGAGGGTTTGCGATCTGCCGAACATGCGAAAATATGGCGATTTCCGCCGGCGCCATATTCTTTTGCATTGCACAGAACTTTGACCCATGACACATCCATCAGGCGGTACAGGACAGCCAATTGAGACGTTTCGGCACATGGACACCCCCAACCCTATAAATAAACCCGATCTGGCAGCCATTTTACATTCAGTTATTTGCCAGTATAGGGAGAGGCTGCTGTGTGGAGCAGGGACAGGCTGTTAGGGACACCAAACGCTGTGTCACGAACCGGCAGGACAGGTAGTGGATCCTCTGGACCAGAGAGGCGATGGCGCGGGTTGTACTAGAGGACCGGTTCTAAGCAGTTACTGGTCTTCACCAGAGCCCGCCGCAAGGCAGGATGGATTTTCTGCGGCGGTAACTACCAGGTCGTGTCCCCTAGTAACAACTCGACCTCTCTGGCAGCTGATAAGGCGTGGTACACAGGGAGAAGGCAAGAGCGTAGTCGGACGTAGCAGAGGTCAGGGCAGGCGGCAAAGGTTCAAAGGCGAGTAGACGGTAGCAACGGGTTTGGCAACAGGCAAGGCAAACAAACACACTGGAACGCTTTCTCTGAGGCACAAGGCACAAAGATCCGGCAGGAAGCTGTGGGAGGAGAAGGTATAAATGGGCAGTGCACAGGTGCAGCCTAATTAAGTCAGCACTGCCTCTCACAAACCTTAACCCTTAATATCCCTTTTGGACCAGGCACCAATCACTGGTGCACTGGCCCTTTGAATCTAAGAGTCCCGGCGCACGCGCGCCCTAGAGAGCGAGGACGCACATGCCGAGACACTGGAGTGCTGCCTGGGGGCATACGCTGTGAGCGCTCCGCGGCCAGCAGGGGACCCGGAGCGCTCAGCGTAACAGTACCCCCCCCCCCTTTGGTCTCCCTCTCTTTTTGGTACCGAAGAACTTGCGGATGAGACTGCGGTCCAGGATGTTCTCCTCCGGCTCCCATGACCTCTCCTCAGGACCGCAGCCCTCCCAGTCGACCAAAAAAAATCTTTTTCCCCGGGAGATCTTGGTCGCCAAGATCTCCTTGACAGAGAATATATCGGAGGTACCGGCGACAGGGGTGGGAGAAACAAGCTTGGGAGAAAAACGGTTAAAGACAGCAGGTTTAAGAAGGGAGACATGGAAGGAGTTATGGATTCGGAGGGAGGGAGGAAGATGGAGCTGATAAGAAACTTGATTGATACGACTCTTGATTTTATAGGGTCCCAAGAAACGAGGGCCCAACTTGTAACTTGGGACCCTAAATCGGATGTACCTAGAGGAGAGCCACACCTTGTCACCCGGGCGAAATTCCGGAGGAGATCTGCGTCTCTTGTCAGCTTGAACCTTCATACGGGCGGAAGCCTTGAGGAGAGCAGCGTGGGTTTCTCGCCAGATGGAGGAAAAATCCTGTACAAGACTGTCCACGGCAGGTACAGAAGAAGGAGTGGGAGACTGCGGCAGAGGTGGAAGAGGATGACGGCCAAAAACTACAAAGAAAGGAGACTTGTTAGAGGCAGAGGATTGTTTGTAGTTGTAGGAGAACTCCGCCCAGGGAAGTAGATCAGCCCAGTCGTCATGGCGTGAGGATACAAAGTGACGCAGATAGTCACCCAAAATTTGGTTCACCCGTTCTACTTGGCCGTTAGACTGAGGATGGTACGAAGAAGAAAAGTCCAATTTGATCCCGAGCTGAGCACATAGAGCCCTCCAGAATTTGGAGACGAATTGTACCCCACGATCCGAGACAATATGTTTGGGAAGGCCATGGAGACGGAAGATGTGTTGAAAAAATTGTTTGGCCAACATGGGTGCAGAGGGTAGACCGGGCAGGGGTACAAAGTGAGCCATCTTGGAAAAGCGATCCACCACGACCCAAATAACGGACTTGCCATGGGAGGAGGGAAGATCAGTAATAAAGTCCATGGCGATGTGAGACCAGGGAACTTCAGGAACGGGTAGAGGCAAGAGGAGACCCGCTGGTTTCTGGCGAGGCGATTTATCCCGGGCGCAAATCATACAGGCCTGGACGAAGTCCGAGACATCTTTCTCTAGAGAAGACCACCAGTACCTTTGGGAGATTAGTTGGAGAGACTTTTGCACCCCTGGATGACCGGCAAAAGGGGAGGCGTGGCCCCACTTGAGAATTCGCAGCCGCTGACGTGGAGGTACGTAGGATTTGCCAGGAGGAAGAAGGCGCAGGTCCACGGGAGCGACTGTTATAAGGCGTTCTGGAGGGATAATATATCGAGGAGTTAACTCGTCGCCCACCACATCAGAGGAGCGAGACAGAGCATCTGCCCTAATGTTCTTACAAGCCGGACGGAAATGGATCTCAAAATTAAAGCGGGCGAAGAACAGAGACCAACGAGCCTGACGGGGATTTAATCTCTGAGCAGACTGGAGATAAGCCAGGTTCTTGTGGTCCGTGAAGATGTACACAGGATGTGTGGCGCCCTCGAGTAAATGTCTCCATTCCTCCAGTGCCAATTTAATAGCCAGCAGTTCCCTGTCCCCAATGGAGTAATTTCTCTCTGCGGGAGAGAATGTTTTGGAAAAGAAGCCACAAGTAGAAATCTTGCCCCGGGAAGACTTCTGGGTGAGGACAGCTCCGGCTCCCACCGAGGAGGCATCCACTTCAAGAGAGAAAGGCTTGGTGGAATCTGGTCTAGAGAGAACGGGTGCAGAGGCAAAGGCGCATTTCAGGGACTGGAAGGCTTCCTCGGCTTGGGAAGGCCAGGATTTGGGGTTAGCTCCTTTTCTTGTGAGGGCCACGATAGGAGCTACCAGAGTGGAATAGTGAGGGATGAATTGCCTGTAGTAATTCGCAAAGCCCAGAAATCTTTGTATGGCTCGGAGACCAGAGGGGCGTGGCCAATCCAGTACCGCCGAGAGCTTGGCTGGGTCCATTTGAAGTCCTTGGGCAGAGATAATGTATCCCAGGAAAGGCAGGGAGGTCCGTTCAAAAAGACATTTTTCAAGTTTAGCGTACAGGCGATTTCTCCTAAGACGAGTAAGAACTTGTTGCACATGGACCCTGTGTTGATCCAAATTGGAGGAAAAGATCAGGATATCATCCAGGTATACGACCACGCAGGTGTAAAGTAAGTCCCTGAAAATATCATTAACGAATTCCTGAAAGACAGCAGGTGCGTTGCAGAGGCCGAAGGGCATCACCAAATACTCAAAATGGCCGTCCCTTGTGTTAAAGGCGGTCTTCCATTCGTCTCCCTCACGGATACGGATCAGATTATAGGCCCCTCGAAGGTCCAATTTAGTGAAGATCTTAGCCCCTCGGAGACGATCAAATAGCTCAGAGATTAGAGGCAGAGGGTAACGGTTCTTGATGGTAATTTTATTAAGACCTCTGTAGTCAATGCAGGGGCGGAGGGAGCCGTCTTTTTTTGTCACGAAGAAAAAACCGGCCCCAGCAGGAGAAGAAGATTTTCTTATGAATCCTCTCTGTAGGTTCTCACCTATATAGTCGGACATGGCAAGAGTCTCAGGAGGTGAGAGAGGATAAATTCTGCCCCGAGGTGGAGTAGAACCGGGTATCAGGTCGATCGGGCAATCATAGGATCGGTGAGGAGGAAGGACCTCAGCTTGTTTCTTGCAGAAGACATCCGCGAAGGAATGGTATGGCTTGGGCAGCCCAGAAGGC
Source organism: Bufo gargarizans (assembly GCF_014858855.1). Classification (NCBI taxonomy): domain Eukaryota; kingdom Metazoa; phylum Chordata; class Amphibia; order Anura; family Bufonidae; genus Bufo; species Bufo gargarizans. Next base: position 556,081,651 of record NC_058082.1, on the reverse strand, counting down.
GGAGAAACTTGCGGGTTCTGTTTGACCAGAGCAGGCTTGAGACAGCGGTCCGAACAGGAGGAACCCCAACGCAGGATCTCACCGGTGGACCAATTCAGGATAGGACTATGACGTTGAAGCCACGGCAGACCCAGGAGGAGTTCGGAGGAACAGAAGGGAAGGACAAAGAACTCTATAGTCTCGGTATGAAATATTCCGATGTCCATCTGCAGAGGCTGGGTACGGAACTGCACGGTGGCAGAGAGTCTCTCACCGTTAACAGTAGAGATGAAAAACGGCTTGGGTAGACGGATTACTGGAATACGGTACTTGTCAACCAAGGAGGCGTGAATGAAGTTGCCAGCTGAACCGGAATCCAAGAAGGCGGCTGCGGAGAAAGAGGACTTGGAAGAGATGATCAACTGCACGGGTATGATGAGACGTGGAGAGGAAGAATCCACACCTAGCAACGCCTCTCCCACGTTTACTAGGTGCGAGCGTTTCCCGAACGCAGGTGGACGGAGAGGACAATCTCTAAGGAAGTGCTCGGTACTGGCACAGTACAGACACAGGTTCTCGTTTCTGCGGCGGCTTCGTTCTTGCGGAGTCAGGCGTGACCGATCCACCTGCATGGCTTCCACGGCGGAAAGCCCAGTAGCGGGTTGAGGTGGACGCAGAAAAACAGGAGCCAGACGAGGAAAGCGTCTAGGACGAGCTTTTTCCTTTTCAAGGAGGAGTTCCTCTTGTCTTTCGGCGAAACGTTTGTCTATCCTAGTGGCCAGCAAGATGAGGTCACTAAGAGTGGAAGGAAGCTCACGTGCAGCCAGAACGTCCTTTACTTCACTATTAAGTCCCTTCTTGAAGGTGGCGCAAAGGGCTTCATTGTTCCAGTTCAGCTCAGAGGCCAGGGTGCGGAACTGAATGGCATAGTCACCCACGGAAGAACCTCCTTGGGTCAAATTTAGTAAGGCAGTCTCTGCGGAGGTAACCCGGGCAGGCTCCTCAAAAACGTTCCGGAACTCTAGGCAGAAGCTCTGGACGGAAGCGGTGGCAGGATCTGCGCGGTCCCATAGTGGTGTAGCTTAGGCCAGGGCCTTCCCGGACAGCAAACTGAGAATAAAGGCTACCTTGGCTCGCTCAGAAGGAAACTGGTCGGACAGAAGCTCGAGGTGGAGAGAGCACTGCGACAAGAACCCACGGCACTGCTTAGGATCTCCGTCATATTTGTCTGGTAGGGACAAACGGATTCTGGAACCGGTGGCAACTGCAGGCGGAGGTGACGCGGCAGGAGCAGACGGAGGGGCTGGCTGTTGCTGAGAAGGCAGGAGCTGCTGCAACATAGCGGTCAGCTGGGCCAGCTGTTGACCCTGCTGGGCCACAATAGTGGTGAGGTCCGCTAGGCTTGGCAGGGGAACATCAGCGGGATCCATGGCCGGATCTTACTGTCACGAACCGGCAGGACAGGTAGTGGATCCTCTGGACCAGAGAGGCGATGGCGCGGGTTGTACTAGAGGACCGGTTCTAAGCAGTTACTGGTCTTCACCAGAGCCCGCCGCAAGGCAGGATGGATTTTCTGCGGCGGTAACTACCAGGTCGTATCCCCTAGTAACAACTCAACCTCTCTGGCAGCTGATAAGGCGTGGTACACAGGGAGAAGGCAAGAGCGTAGTCGGACGTAGCAGAGGTCAGGGCAGGCGGCAAAGGTTCAAAGGCGAGTAGACGGTAGCAACGGGTTTGGCAACAGGCAGGGCAAACAAACACACTGGAACGCTTTCTCTGAGGAACAAGGCACAAAGATCCGGCAGGAAGCTGTGGGAGGAGAAGGTATAAATGGGCAGTGCACAGGTGCAGCCTAATTAAGTCAGCACTGCCTCTCACAAACCTTAACCCTTAATATCCCTTTTGGACCAGGCACCAATCACTGGTGCACTGGCCCTTTGAATCTAAGAGTCCCGGCGCACGCGCGCCCTAGAGAGCGAGGACGCACATGCCGAGACACTGGAGTGCTGCCTGGGGGCATACGCTGTGGGCGCTCCGCGGCCAGCAGGGGACCCGGAGCGCTCAGCGTAACACGCTGGCTAATAGGGCCACAAAAGTCCTTCTAAGGACTGGTATAGGTGTGCTATCGATAGGTGTGATACACAGAGGGGTGTAATATACCTATAATATACTTTCTAACATAGAAAGTATATTATAGTGCATTTGTATTGTGCGGCAGTTGTGTGCGGTTCTGCTGAGATACCGTAGGTATATAGAGGGACAAACGCTATTGGAACAAATAATTTCTACTGGTGTGATTTACCAGTTACCCCCAAAACTGATTGAGGGGTTTGCTATACAGGCTTCCACAAAAGACTGACTAAGGGGTGCAATACACCTGCTTCCACAAATACTGCTCTTCTCTATGGACTTTTCTCACAGGGTCATTTAGAAAATTACAGGCAGAGGAAGAGGCCGGCCAGTCCGCAGGGGTGCTAGGGGTCGGGCAGGAGCACCAGGCCGGAGCCTAACTGGGAAGTTAGAGAAGGTGCGTGTGATTACATCAAAGGAAGCACCAGACTTGGTTGAGTGTCTCACTCAGTCTTCCGCTTCTGTACGCTCCTCATCTTCTGTATCTGCACCCTCCTTATCTTCTGTATCTGCACCCTCCTCAATCTCTGCTGTGTGCACCCCCAAAGACACCACCACCACCACCATAGCCCCTCCATTCGAGTCAGAGGAATTATTTTCCCATCCATTCCCAGACCTTACCGATGTGCAGCCATTCTTGGCATCGGATGAGGAAGAGGAGGTAGCAACGGCCGCCATCCAGCGGTCTGACGACAGTACCCAGATCAGCCCAAGGAGGGTGGTCCCCGCTGTTGCTGCCTACTCCGAGATCTCTAATGTCAGTGGTGGTAACGGTGACGATGATGACGTGTCGATGGACGTCACATGGGTGCCCACAAGAGAGGAAGAGGAGGGGAGTTCAGAGGGAGAGAAGGAGCAGCAGAAAGGGAGGAGAAGGAGGAGAAGCAGGCAGAACTCACAGGGCACAGGAGGCAAAAAGCAGACTGCAAATGTACCTGGAGCGAGCCATCCACCATGCACGGTCACATCTGGCGCTCCCAGGACGCCGGCACATGGCTCCGAAGTGTGGGCTTTTTTTAACGTGTCAGCTGCTGACAATAGTGTCTGTGCAGCTCCGCGGTAAGCCCAACAGTCACCTAGGGACGACCGCCTTAAGAAGGCACCTGGCCTCCCATCACGAGCCCAGTGGGAGCAACGCTGTCAGAACCCACAAAGCCACACTCCCGGCGCTCCACGTCCTGCCTCTTCTCCTTCTCCTCTATCCTCCCATTTGTCCTCCACTCCAACTTCCACCATGCTGTTGTCGCGTTTATCTGGCAGAAGGCAGGCTTCCGTGGCCCAAATGTTCGAGCGAAAAAAGATGATGACGCCGGATAACGCTCTTGCCCAACGGCTGACCGCTGGCTTGTCAGAACTGCTAGCTCGCCAACTTCTGCCATATAAACTGGTGGACTCGGAGGCCTTTAGAAAATTTGTGGCCATTGGCACACAGCAATGGAAGGTCCCTGGAAGGAAATATTTATCTCAGAAGGGCATCCCAGAGCTATATGGCCACGTTCAGCGGCAAGTGAATGTATCTCTGGCACACACTGTTGGTGCCAAGATACATCTGACCACAGACACGTGGTCTAGCAAACACGGGCAGGGAAGGTACATAACTTTTACTGCCCACTGGGTGAACCTTCTGACGGCCATCAAGCATGTAACCCGTGGCATCCATGTGGATTTGGTGTTACCGCCAAGGATTGCATGCAGGCCGTCCTCTTTATCTCCTCCTCGGCTGACTTTTCCACTGCTACCGCCTCTTCCGCTGCACCCCCCCAGCTCCCCAGAACCTATTCGACGTGCCAGGTGAGACGTTGCCATGCTGTGCTGCTACTGTTGTGCCTGAAGGCCAAGAGCCACACCGGTCCTGCACTGCTTTCAGCTCTGGGGTCACAGGCCGATCAGTGGTTAACCCTGCTCAATTTGACAGTTGGTAAAGCGGTGTGCGACAACGGTGCCAATCTGCTGAGCACGCTGAAATAGGGCAAAATGACACACGTGCCGTGCATGGCACACGTCCTGAACTTAGTAGTGCAGCGATTCGTTGCCAAATACCCCGGGGTCCAGGACGTCTTGCGGCAGGATAGGAAAATCTCTGGCCATTTTAGAAGATCTGACACGGCCATGGCTCGCCTTGCTGACGTTCAGCGGCAACATAACCTGCCCGTCAGACGTCTGATTTGTGACTGCACCTTGTATCTGCTTGATAGGCTGCTCCAGCAGAAACGTGCCGTTAATGACTACCTGTACGAACTCTGCGGCAGGACAGGTTCTGGGGAGCTAGTTTTTTTTTTCACCGCGCCAGTGGCTGCTCATGCGCGACGCATGCAGACTTCTGCGGCCATTTGATGAGATCACCAAACTGGTCAGTCGCAGCCAGGGCGCCATCAGTGACATCGTACCTCACGCCTTCTTTCTGGAGCGTGCATTGCATCGTGTCATTGATCAAGCCGTCGAGGAGCAGGAAGATGAGGAAGTCGCAATGCTGGATGAATTCCCAGGGGGGGCTACTCCATCTGAGACTAGTCAGCAGGAGTCTGAAGAGGAGGAGGATAGTGGCTGGGGGGAGGAGGAGGAGGAGGAGTAAGAAGAGCAGGCTTTGAGAGGGACTTAAAACTTTTCGGGGATCCCTGGTGTTGTCCGTGGATGGGGGAGGAGAACGAGGACGATATTCTCCTGGGCGATGAGCAGGAGCCAGGGTGCTCCACCGCTTCCAATTTAGTACAAATGGGGGGCTTTATGCTCCAGTGTTTGAAGAGGGAGCCGCGTATAAAAAGCATAAAGGTGAAGGACCAGTACTGGGTGGCAGCGTATTTAGACCACCGCTACAAACACAAAATGGCGGACATGTTACCAGCATCACAGAGGGCTGTCAGAATGCAGCACTTCCAGGCCTTGCAGCTAGAGATGCTGCATTCTGCTGTTGCGGGCGCTGGCAAAGGAATTTCCACCCACAGCGAAACAGGTGCGGGTACTAATCCTACCGCGCCTGCAAGAAGAGGGCGGTTTAAAGATGTGTTGGTCACTATGGATATGAGAGCATTCTTGCAACCAACCCATCAACAGCCGCCCTCCGGATCCAGCCTGAGGAAACGCCTAGACCGACAGGTGTCCAACTACATCGGGTTAACGGCCGACGTGGACGCTCTGAGAAGCGAGGAAACTCTTGACTACTGGGTGTGCAGGCTTGACTTGTGGCCAGAGCTGGCACAATTTGCGCAGCAGGGGGGGATCGTGACCGATAAGCGCACTCGCCTAGCACACAATAGTGTGGACTACCTCACATTTCTAAAAATAATTGAGGCATGGATCTTGGAGGAATTTAACACCTGTGACGACCACGTGTAATTGCCAGCCCACACATATCCGCCACCACCCAGAACAAAGAATGGTCCTTGTCTTATGTATATACAGCGGCATAAAAGGCCTTTTTTGTCAGGTGAATGCCTAATTTTTGGGGCCTGTACTCCCGTGGCCTAGAATAAAAATTTTCTAGGCTCCAGCAGGGCACATTTTTGAGAGTTTCCCTTTAAGACGCATAAAAATGGCCCCTGATTAAAGTACATTTTTTTGTGAGAATTTTTTGCCAATGATCCCCCTCTGGTATGTCACTGTTCATGTTGTGGGACTATTTGTGTACTTCTAGTAAGTGTTTGCTGGCTGCAAATATGACCTGAAGGTTTTTCAGGTTCACCTGCCATTAAAGTGAATGGGGCCCGCCGCGAACATTTGATCGCGAACGCTGAACGCCGATCTTCAACCATCACTAAACCTGCATATCACTGTATATAGTTATGTGTCTAGTAGATGGTATAAGTTTTCTCCTTATATACTGTGTATTGAATATTACAGATTATATCTTTATTAATAAGAGGTGTTTTTGGTTCTCTTCTGCTCTGGTTCTTACTATGATGATTTTTCTGATGTTTCTTACATCCAATGTCCATAGAATTTTCATTAGTCCCGTAAGATGTATGATAAGACGTACTGTATTGGCAGATGCTTTCACGTGAACACTTTTATTTATAAGACTGATTGGTTTACAAACGATGCAAATAGAAATCCGGTGAATTCTATATCCGCGTGCGGCTTAATATTGGTGGCCGCTATAAATGTGCATTTCATGCTACATGCAGGTATTGGACTTTCTCTAAACTCCAGGAGCACTGAAGATGAATACCACAGTAATATGAACATGTTACATTCATCGTCCAAGTTCTGATATTTACTCATTAAATGATAGGAAAAAAATATTTTCACAAACTAGAAAAATTATAACATAGAGTAAAAAAAAAACACATGAATCATAGTGATGTATCTAATACAATAATTGGTATTCATACAGTGAAATTAATCCGTTAACATCTGCTGGGATATAATTTTACATTAGGATTGTGCACATGGCAAAAAAACTAACTAAACCAACCATTAGTCTCCTGCCTCCTCCTCCTCCTCCCCTCTCACAGCATGGAAGTCTCAGAGACACAGAGAAACTGCAGATGCTCATTCTCTTTCCAGTCCAATATTTAGTTCGCTGCTTTAGGCCTGAGGTGCAAAACCTGAAGTCTAGGGTTCATAGGCAACCTGCATTGCCATCTTACATCCCACCAAGTCACAAGTTTTAAAGAGGTATTCCCTCGTGAGACAACATAATGATATAACATGTGGTGATGCATGCAGAAGAGGAGTGAGGTGTCCATAGAGTACATCTCTCCATTGTGGTATCACCTGTAAACAGTAATGGTAACCTCATCTTCTCTTCTCTAACGCGGGAACCAAATTCTAGTTACTGAGCATAGCCAGACCCACGTATCAAAGGTGTATTGCTTGTATCGTGAGTATATGTTTTATTCCAGCCCTTTAATAACTTGCATGAAGGAGAAGGGAAACTTTAGGTTAAGAAGATTTCACATTCCTTTGATTTGATACAAAAAAGAAACAATATAGCGAAAAGTCCATTTTAAAGTCAACCTCACCCAATAACACTGACCATTTCTCTATGTATTTGCTTCTCCTGCTCATGGTAAATCAGTGGGTGCAGTGAAGTCCCGAATGTTAAAAGATTTTAGTGCCCTGTGAGGTTATGTAAGCCGCTTACTGACCATGAGTAGGGATGAGCGAACTCGAACTGTATAGTTCGGGTTCGTACCGAATTTTGGGGTGTCCGTGACACGGACCCGAACCCGGACATTTTCGTAAAAGTCCGGGTTCGGGTTCGGTGTTCGTCGCTTTCTTCGCGCTTTTGTGACGCTTTCTTGGCGCTTTTTGAAAGGCTGCAAAGCAGCCAATCAACAAGCGTCATACTACTTGCCCCAAGAGGCCATCACAGCCATGCCTACTATTGGCATGGCTGTGATTGGCCAGAGCACCATGTGACCCAGCCTCTATTTAAGCTGGAGTCACATAGCGCCGCCCGTCACTCTGCTCTGATTAGCGTAGGGAGAGGTTGCGGCTGCGACAGTAGGGCGAGATTAGGCAGATTAACTCCTCCAAAGGACTTGATTAACTGATCGATCTGCAGCTGTGGATCATTGAGCTGCTGATCCTCAATTGCTCACTGTTTTTAGGCTGCACAGACCGTTTGTCAGTCACATTTTTCTGGGGTGATCGGCGGCCATTTTGTGTCTTGTGGTGCGCCAGCACAAGCTGCGACCAAGTGCATTTAACCCTCAATGGTGTGGTTGTTTTTTGGCTAAAGCCTACATCAGGGTGAAGCTGTCACACCAAGTGCATTTAACCAGCAATAGTCTGTTCATTTTTTGGCCATATACAAAATCAGGGGCAAGCTGCGCCTGTCACCAAGTGCATTTAACCCTCAATGGTGTGGTTGTTTTTTGGCTAAAGCCTACATCAGGGTGAAGCTGTCACACCAAGTGCATTTAACCAGCAATAGTCTGTTCATTTTTTGGCCATATACTAAATCAGGGGCAAGCTGCGCCTGTCACCAAGTGCATTTAACCCTCAATGGTGTGGTTGTTTTTTGGCTAAAGCCTACATCAGGGTGAAGCTGTCACACCAAGTGCATTTAACCAGCAATAGTCTGTTTATTTTTTGGCCATATCCCAGTCTAATTCTGTCACTAAATCCATACCGGTCACCCAGCGCCTAAATACTAGGCCTCAAATTTATATCCAGCTAAATCTGTCCCTAGTGCTGTAGCTGGGCGAGTTATTTAGTGTCCGTTCAAGCACATTTCTTGTTCTGGGTTGAAATACAATTCCCAATTTAGCAATTTCATAATTTAGTGGTTTCTGCTATATCAGAGCTATTTGAAATCTATCCCTAAAAGGGTATATAATATTCAAGGTGCACATTGGGTCATTCAGAATAACTTCACACACACCCGCTACTGTGTATTTCCAAGTCTAATTCTGTCACTAAACCCATACCTGTCACGCAGCGCCTAAATACTAGGCCTCAAATTTATATCCAGCTAAATCTGTCCCTAGTGCTGTAGCTGGGCGAGTTATTTAGTGTCCGTTCAAGCACATTTCTTGTTCTGGGTTGAAATACAATTCCCAATTTAGCAATTTCATAATTTAGTGGTTTCTGCTATATCAGAGCTATTTGAAATCTATCCCTAAAAGGGTATATAATATTCAAGGTGCACATTGGGTCATTCAGAATAACTTCACACACACCCGCTACTGTGTATTTCCAAGTCTAATTCTGGCACTAAACCCATACCTGTCACCCAGCGCCTAAATACTAGGCCTCAAATTTATATCCCGCTAAATCTGTCCTTAGTGCTGTAGCTGGGCGAGTTATTTAGTGTCCGTTCAAGCACATTTCTTGTTCTGGGTTGAAATACAATTCCCAATTTAGCAATTTCATAATTTAGTGGTTTCTGCTATATCAGAGCTATTTGAAATCTATCCCTAAAAGGGTATATAATATTCAAGGTGCACATTGGGTCATTCAGAATAACTTCACACACACCCGCTACTGTGTATTTCCAAGTCTAATTCTGGCACTAAACCCATACCTGTCACCCAGCGCCTAAATACTAGGCCTCAAATTTATATCCCGCTAAATCTGTCCTTAGTGCTGTAGCTGGGCGAGTTATTTAGTGTCCGTTCAAGCACATTTCTTGTTCTGGGTTGAAATACAATTCCCAATTTAGCAATTTCATAATTTAGTGGTTTCTGCTATATCAGAGCTATTTGAAATCTATCCCTAAAAGGGTATATAATATTCAAGGTGCACATTGGGTCATTCAGAATAACTTCACACACACCCGCTACTGTGTATTTCCAAGTCTAATTCTGGCACTAAACCCATACCTGTCACCCAGCGCCTAAATACTAGGCCTCAAATTTATATCCCTCTAAATCTCTCGTTACCGCTGTCCTGTTGTGGCTGGGAAAGTTATTTAGTGTCCGTCAAAGCACATTTTTTGTTCTGGGTTGAAATACAATTCCCAATTTAGCAATTTCATAATTTAGTGGTTTCTGCTATATCAGAGCTATTTGAAATCTATCCCTAAAAGGGTATATAATATTCAAGGTGCACATTGGGTCATTCAGAATAACTTCACACACACCCGCTACTGTGTATTTCCAAGTCTAATTCTGGCACTAAACCCATACCTGTCACCCAGCGCCTAAATACTAGGCCTCAAATTTATATCCCGCTAAATCTGTCCTTAGTGCTGTAGCTGGGCGAGTTATTTAGTGTCCGTTCAAGCACATTTCTTGTTCTGGGTTGAAATACAATTCCCAATTTAGCAATTTCATAATTTAGTGGTTTCTGCTATATCAGAGCTATTTGAAATCTATCCCTAAAAGGGTATATAATATTCAAGGTGCACATTGGGTCATTCAGAATAACTTCACACACACCCGCTACTGTGTATTTCCAAGTCTAATTCTGGCACTAAACCCATACCTGTCACCCAGCGCCTAAATACTAGGCCTCAAATTTATATCCCGCTAAATCTGTCCTTAGTGCTGTAGCTGGGCGAGTTATTTAGTGTCCGTTCAAGCACATTTCTTGTTCTGGGTTGAAATACAATTCCCAATTTAGCAATTTCATAATTTAGTGGTTTCTGCTGTATCAGAGCTATTTGAAATCTATCCCTAAAAGGGTATATAATATTCAAGGTGCACATTGGGTCATTCAGAATAACTTCACACACACCCGCTACTGTGTATTTCCAAGTCTAATTCTGGCACTAAACCCATACCTGTCACCCAGCGCCTAAATACTAGGCCTCAAATTTATATCCCGCTAAATCTCTCGTTACCGCTGTCCTGTTGTGGCTGGGAAAGTTATTTAGTGTCCGTCAAAGCACATTTTTTGTTCTGGGTTGAAATACAATTCCCAATTTAGCAATTTCATAATTTAGTCGTTTCTGCTATATCAGAGCTATTTGAAATCTATCCCTAAAAGGGTAGATCATATTGAAGGTGCACATAGGGTCATTCAGAATAACTTCACACACACGCTTCTGTGCATTTCCAAGTCTAATTCTGTCACTAAATCCATACCGGTCACCCAGCGCCTAAATACTAGGCCTCAAATTTATATCCCGCTGAATTTGAATACAATACATTGGGCCAAATAATATATTTGTTGTTGTGGTGAACCATAACAATGAGAAAAACATCTAGTAAGGGACGCGGACGTGGACATGGTCGTGGTGGTGTTAGTGGACCCTCTGGTGCTGGGAGAGGACGTGGCCGTTCTGCCACATCCACACGTCCTAGTGTACCAACTACCTCAGGTCCCAGTAGCCGCCAGAATTTACAGCGATATATGGTGGGGCCCAATGCCGTTCTAAGGATGGTAAGGCCTGAGCAGGTACAGGCATTAGTCAATTGGGTGGCCGACAGTGGATCCAGCACGTTCACATTATCTCCCACCCAGTCTTCTGCAGAAAGCGCACAGATGGCGCCTGAAAACCAACCCCATCAGTCTGTCACATCACCCCCATGCATACCAGGGAAACTGTCTCAGCCTCAAGTTATGCAGCAGTCTCTTATGCTGTTTGAAGACTCCGCTGGCAGGGTTTCCCAAGGGCATCCACCTAGCCCTTCCCCAGCGGTGAAAGACATAGAATGCACTGACGCACAACCACTTATGTTTCCTGATGATGAGGACATGGGAATACCACCTCAGCATGTCTCTGATGATGACGAAACACAGGTGCCAACTGCTGCGTCTTTCTGCAGTGTGCAGACTGAACAGGAGGTCAGGGATCAAGACTGGGTGGAAGACGATGCAGGGGACGATGAGGTCCTAGACCCCACATGGAATGAAGGTCGTGCCACTGACTTTCACAGTTCGGAGGAAGAGGCAGTGGTGAGACCGAGCCAACAGCGTAGCAAAAGAGGGAGCAGTGGGCAAAAGCAGAACACCCGCCGCCAAGAGACTCCGCCTGCTACTGACCGCCGCCATCTGGGACCGAGCACCCCAAAGGCAGCTTCAAGGAGTTCCCTGGCATGGCACTTCTTCAAACAATGTGCTGACGACAAGACCCGAGTGGTTTGCACGCTGTGCCATCAGAGCCTGAAGCGAGGCATTAACGTTCTGAACCTGAGCACAACCTGCATGACCAGGCACCTGCATGCAAAGCATGAACTGCAGTGGAGTAAACACCTTAAAACCAAGGAAGTCACTCAGGCTCCCCCTGCTACCTCTTCTGCTGCTGCCGCCTCGGCCTCGTCCTCCGCCTCTGGAGGAACGTTGGCACCTGCCGCCCAGCAAACAGGGGATGTACCACCAACACCACCACCACCACCTCCGTCACCAAGCGTCTCAACCATGTCACACGCCAGCGTTCAGCTCTCCATCTCACAAACATTTGATAGAAAGCGTAAATTCCCACCTAGCCACCCTCGATCCCTGGCCCTGAATGCCAGCATTTCTAAACTACTGGCCTATGAAATGCTGTCATTTAGGCTGGTGGACACAGACAGCTTCAAACAGCTCATGTCGCTTGCTGTCCCACAGTATGTTGTTCCCAGCCGGCACTACTTCTCCAAGAGAGCCGTGCCTTCCCTGCACAACCAAGTATCCGATAAAATCAAGTGTGCACTGCGCAACGCCATCTGTGGCAAGGTCCACCTAACCACAGATACGTGGACCAGTAAGCACGGCCAGGGACGCTATATCTCCCTAACTGCACACTGGGTAAATGTAGTGGCAGCTGGGCCCCAGGCGGAGAGCTGTTTGGCGCACGTCCTTCCGCCGCCAAGGATCGCAGGGCAACATTCTTTGCCTCCTGTTGCCACCTCCTCCTTCTCGGCTTCCTCCTCCTCTTCTTCCACCTGCTCATCCAGTCAGCCACACACCTTCACCACCAACTTCAGCACAGCCCGGGGTAAACGTCAGCAGGCCATTCTGAAACTCATATGTTTGGGGGACAGGCCCCACACCGCACAGGAGTTGTGGCGGGGTATAGAACAACAGACCGACGAGTGGTTGCTGCCGGTGAGCCTCAAGCCCGGCCTGGTGGTGTGTGATAATGGGCGAAATCTCGTTGCAGCTCTGGGACTAGCCAATTTGACGCACATCCCTTGCTTGGCGCATGTGCTGAATTTGGTGGTGCAGAAGTTCATTCACAACTACCCCGACATGTCAGAGCTGCTGCATAAAGTGCGGGCCGTCTGTTCGCGCTTCCGGCGTTCACATCCTGCTGCTGCTCGCCTGTCTGCGCTACAGCGTAACTTCGGCCTTCCCGCTCACCGCCTCATATGCGACGTGCCCACCAGGTGGAACTCCACCTTGCACATGCTGGACAGACTGTGCGAGCAGCAGCAGGCCATAGTGGAGTTTCAGCTGCAGCACGCACGGGTCAGTCGCACTACAGAACAGCACCACTTCACCACCAATGACTGGGCCTCCATGCGAGACCTGTGTGCCCTGTTGCGCTGTTTCGAGTACTCCACCAACATGGCCAGTGGCGATGACACCGTTATCAGCGTTACAATACCACTTCTATGTCTCCTTGAGAAAACACTTAGGGCGATGATGGAAGAGGAGGTGGCCCAGGAGGAGGAGGAGGAGGAGGAGGAAGAGGGGTCATTTTTAGCACTTTCAGGCCAGTCTCTTCGAAGTGACTCAGAGGGAGGTTTTTGGCAACAGCAGAGGCCAGGTACAAATGTGGCCAGCCAGGGCCCACTACTGGAGGACGAGGAGGACGAGGATGAGGAGGAGGTGGAGGAGGATGAGGATGAAGCATGGTCACAGCGGGGTGGCACCCAACGCAGCTCGGGTCCATCACTGGTGCGTGGCTGGGGGGAAAGGCAGGACGATGACGATACGCCTCCCACAGAGGACAGCTTGTCCTTATCCCTGGGCAGCCTGGCACACATGAGCGACTACATGCTGCAGTGCCTGCGCAACGACAGCAGAGTTGCCCACATTTTAACCTGTGCGGACTACTGGGTTGCCACCCTGCTGGATCCACGCTACAAAGACAATGTGCCCACCTTACTTCCTGCACTGGAGCGTGATAGGAAGATGCGCGAGTACAAGCGCACGTTGGTAGACGCGCTACTGAGAGCATTCCCAAATGTCACAGGGGAACAAGTGGAAGCCCAAGGCCAAGGCAGAGGAGGAGCAAGAGGTCGCCAAGGCAGCTGTGTCACGGCCAGCTCCTCTGAGGGCAGGGTTAGCATGGCAGAGATGTGGAAAACTTTTGTCAACACGCCACAGCTAACTGCACCACCACCTGATACGCAACGTGTTAGCAGGAGGCAACATTTCACTAACATGGTGGAACAGTACGTGTGCACACCCCTCCACGTACTGACTGATGGTTCGGCCCCATTCAACTTCTGGGTCTCTAAATTCTCCACGTGGCCAGAGCTAGCCTTTTATGCCTTGGAGGTGCTGGCCTGCCCGGCAGCCAGCGTTTTGTCTGAACGTGTATTCAGCACGGCAGGGGGCGTCATTACAGACAAACGCAGCCGCCTGTCTACAGCCAATGTGGACAAGCTGACGTTCATAAAAATGAACCAGGCATGGATCCCACAGGACCTGTCCGTCCCTTGTCCAGATTAGACATTAACTACCTCCCCATAACCATATATTATTGGACTCCAGGGCACTTCCTCATTCAATCCTATTTTTATTTTCATTTTACCATTATATTGCGATGCTACCCAAAGTTGAATGAACCTCTCCTCTGCCTGTGTGCTAGGCCTAAATATATGCCAATGGACTGTTGCAGTGGTGGCTGACGTGAAGCCTGATTCTCTGCTATGATATGAAGACTAATTCTCTGCTGACATGAAGACAGATTCTCTGTTACGGGACCTCCCTCCTCTGCCTGGGTGCTGGGCCTAAATTTATGCCAATGGACTGTTGCAGTGGTGGCTGACGTGAAGCCTCATTCTCTGCTATGACATGCAGACTAATTCTCTGCTGACATGAAGACAGATTCTCTGTTACGGGACCTCCCTCCTCTGCCTGGGTGCTGGGCCTAAATATATGCCAATGGACTGTTGCAGTGGTGGGTGACGTGAAGCCTCATTCTCTGCTATGACATGCAGACTGATTCTCTGCTGACATGAAGACAGATTCTCTGTTACGGGACCTCTCTCCTCTGCCTGGGTGCTGGGCCTAAATATATGCCAATGGACTGTTGCAGTGGTGGCTGACGTGAAGCCTCATTCTCTGCTATGACATGCAGACTGATTCTCTGCTGTCATGAAGCCAGATTGTCTGTTACGGGACCTCTCTGCTCTGCCTGTGTGCTAGGCCTAAATATATGCCAATGGACTGTTGCAGTGGTGGGTGACGTGAAGCCTCATTCTCTGCTATGACATGCAGACTGATTCTCTGCTGTCATGAAGCCAGATTGTCTGTTACGGGACCTCTCTGCTCTGCCTGTGTGCTAGGCCTAAATATATGCCAATGGACTGTTGCAGTGGTGGGTGACGTGAAGCCTCATTCTCTGCTATGACATGCAGACTGATTCTCTGCTGACATGAAGCCAGATTGTCTGTTACGGGACCTCTCTCCTCTGCCTGTGTGTGTGCTGGGCCTAAATATATGCCAATGGACTGTTGCAGTGGTGGCTGACGTGAAGCCTCATTCTCTGCTATGACATGCAGACTGATTCTCTGCTGACATGAAGACAGATTCTCTGTTACGGGACCTCTCTCCTCTGCCTGGGTGCTGGGCCTAAATATATGCCAATGGACTGTTGCAGTGGTGGGTGACGTGAAGCCTGATTCTCTGCTATGACATGCAGACTAATTCTCTGCTGACATGAAGCCAGATTCTCTGTTACGGGACCTCTCTCCTCTGCCTGTGTGTGTGCTGGGCCTAAATATATGCCAATGGACTGTTGCAGTGGTGGCTGACGTGAAGCCTCATTCTCTGCTATGACATGCAGACTAATTCTCTGCTGACATGAAGACAGATTCTCTGTTACGGGACCTCTCTCCTCTGCCTGGGTGCCGGGGCCTAAATATCTGAGAATGGACTGTTCCAGTGGTGGGTGACGTGAAGCCAGATTCTCTGCTATGGGACCTCTCTCCAATTGATTTTGGTTAATTTTTATTTATTTAATTTTTATTTTAATTCATTTCCCTATCCACATTTGTTTGCAGGGGATTTACCTACATGTTGCTGCCTTTTGCAGACCTCTAGCTCTTTCCTGGGCTGTTTTACAGCCTTTTTAGTGCCGAAAAGTTCGGGTCCCCATTGACTTCAATGGGGTTCGGGTTCGGGACGAAGTTCGGATCGGGTTCGGATCCCGAACCCGAACATTTCCGAGATGTTCGGCCGAACTTCTCGAACCCGAACATCCAGGTGTTCGCTCAACTCTAACCATGAGGACTCCTTTCTGCTTCTTAAATCATTTAATAGTCAATAGTTATGAATTATTTTAGTTATTCTAACAAATTTGGTTACCAGGTGGCGTTGCATTAGAAACGTATAAACCCTGTGGGGTTTCGCTCTGGTAGATAGGGTAAGCAGGCACAGTACAGAGGCAAAATACAAGTTCCTAACTCAAAACGTCAGTGTTTATTCACACTTGAGGCAATTGCACAAAACAGCAGTAACTTTGCAGTCTTGGTGTTAATTCACACACAATGGAAAGTTCATATAACACAAGTCATCTTGCTGGCAGTTCTGCCTCCAGTAGTCCACAGCAGACTTTAGGGGGCCTGTTTCCCCAGCGTGTGGATCTCAACCCTCCAGCATGGCACAAAGCCTCAGATCCCAAAAACAGAGACATCTCTGCTGAGCCCAGCTGCCTATTTATGGACAGCCAGGTGCTGCCAAAACCCGGACTGGCACTTAAACTCCAGTCCGGTATTTGACCTCAACTGGCTGGAAACCAGCCCAGCCGCACATGCTGGGAGGAAAATACCTGCCTTCCCAGACACAACCCCTCACTGTGTCACACCCCCCAAAAAAACCACAAAAGGCTTAGACATTGTCCTTACCTCACATTAACCCCTTTTCGACTTCAATCATACATGTACTGCACAAGTCGGGACTTTGAAGAAGGCATCCTGTCAGGAGCTGAGCGGGCACCATATCCACGGGATGCCTGCTGTTTTTTTCACAGCATACACCCATTTGGCTCCCTCAGTCTCTGCGCAGGGGAGCCATTCAGTCCCTGGGAGTACAACACTTCTTATTCAGGCTGGGTTCGGACCTGAGCGTTCTGAAACGAGCGCTCTGTATGCGCGATTGTACGGGCGTTTACAATCGCGCATACAGGGACAGGCGTGCACACATTGTCGCGCGTTCACCGAATATCTATGTGCGGGAACGCACGACAAACGCCCAAAAAAAAGCTCAAGCACTTGTTTGAGCGTCGGGCGTTTTACAGCGCGATCGTACGCGCTGTAAAACGCCCAGGTGAGAACCATTCCCATAGGGAATCATTGGTTCTTGCCTGTTGTGCGTTTTACAGCGCGTAGGAACGCGCTGTAAAACGCTCAGGTGTGAACCCAGCCTAAGAGATAAAGGGAGCCGTTAGGTTGCTTTGACAGCCTCGGGCCTTCTGAAGGCTCTGAGGCCTGCCGTAGCAAAGTTCCTATCAGACCGTGCCTGTGGCAGGGCTCCATAGGAACACAGCGAATCTCCCATGGACTGCAATGTTAAATCTTCACAGTCTAAGGGAGAAATGATCAGCTGATTGTCTGTTAAAATAAGTGGAAAAAAGAATTACATATTTTTTTTTAAATTGAAAAAAATAAATATAAAAATTCAAATCCCCCTTTCCCCGTTTTTAAAATAAACAATAAAAATATGACCGCATCATAAAAATACTCATACTATTAAAATATAAAAGTATTTATATAGAACCATGAACGGAGGAACACAAAAAAAACAAAATGGCCAATTCACTTTTTGGTCACTTCACTTCACTAAATAAAAAGTGATCAAAAAAGTCATACACACAGCAAAATGGTATCAGTTAAAACTACTGTATAAATCGACCCATGAAAAATGAGCCCTCACACAGCCCCAAAGATGTAAATATAAAAAAGTTATGTTGGTCAGAATATGGCAATGCTCAGAAAAAAAAAAAAATTTCCAAAGTTTTTTTATTTTTTATTAAGTATTAAAAAAAATATATATAAATGTGGTATTGCTGTAATTGTACTGACAACAGCATAAAAATAACAGGTCAGTTTTATAAAACTGTGGCAGAATAGATCTTTTTCCCAATTTAACCGTATTCTGATTTTTTTTGTTGCAGCTTTACATTACATCATGTGCAATATAAAATATTGGCATTAGAAAAGGGGCATACACAAATCTCATAGAGCCCCATAGCAAACTTTTTAGCATTGCCCACCCCCCCTTACATCACCAATTTCTCAGTATGCGTGCATCAAAAACACCCAAGCAATTCGTAATGCAAAGCACAATGCCTCAGATTTATGATGAATTTATATTCCAAAACTGTAATAAAAAACATGTTGCCCTCGGCCTCACCCACTTTTCTTAGCTTATGTGTAGTGTTGAGCGAACTTGTGATTTAAGTTCAGCGTCTAAAGTTCGGGTTCGGGTTATCGAAGAATCGTGTTATGGATTCCGCTATCACGGACCATAAACTTGGTCTGTGGTAGCGGAATCCATAACGCGATTCTTCGATAACCCGAACCCGAACTTTAGACGCTGAACTTAAATCACAAGTTCGCTCAACACTACTTATGTGTCAGAAAAAGTCGAAAAGCAAACACAGCAATGTATTTACACCAGACAACTGACATACAGTATTTTTCGGACTATAAGATGCATCCAGGATTAAGAGCAGCAAAATAAAAATATATATATTTTTCATATAGATCAGACCCCCAAATCAGACCCCCAAGCTCCATCAGCCTTAAATCAGACTTCCATCAAACCCCTCCCAGCATCCATCAGCCTCAGATTAGACCCCATTATCCTCAGCTCAGACCCTCATTAGCATCAGCTCAGTCACCCTTCAGGCTCATTAGCCTCAGCTCAGACCCGCATTAGCCTAAGTTCAGAACCCCATCAGCCTCAGCCCAGACCCTCATCAGCCTCAGTTCAGATACCCATCATCCTCAGATTAGACCCCCATTAGCATCAGCTCAGACACCCTTCAGCATCAGCCCAGACCCCCATCAGCCTCAGTTCAGATACCCATCATCCTCAGATCAGACCCCCATTAGCATCAGCTCAGACACCCTTCAGCATCAGCCCAGACCCTCATCAGCCTCAGTTCAGATACCCATCATCCTCAGATCAGACCCCCATTAGCATCAGCTCAGACACTCTTCAGCATCAGCCCAGACCCCCATCAGCCTCAGTTCAGATACTCATCATCCTCAGATCAGACCCCCATTAGCATCAGCTCAGACACCCTTCAGCATCAGCCCAGACCCTCATCAGCCTCAGTTCAGATACCCATCATCCTCAGATCAGACCCCCATTAGCATCAGCTCAGACACCCTTCAGCATCAGCCCAGACCCCCATCAGCCTCAGTTCAGATACCCATCAGCCTCAGTTCAGACCCCATCAGCCACAGCCCAGACCCTCATCAGCCTCAGTTCAGATACCCATCATCCTCAGATCAGACCCCCATTATCCTCAGCTCAGACACCCTTCAGCATCAGCCCAGACCCCCATCAGCCTCAGTTCAGATACCCATCATCCTCAGATCAGACCCCCATTAGCATCAGCTCAGACACCCTTCAGCATCAGCCCAGACCCCCATCAGCCTCAGTTCAGATACCCATCAGCCTCAGTTCAGACCCCATCAGCCTCAGCCCAGACCCTCATCAGCCTCAGTTCAGATACCCATCATCCTCAGATCAGACCCCCATTAGCATCAGCTCAGGCACCCTTCAGCATCAGCTCAGATCCCAATTAGCCTCAGTTCAGACCCCCATGAGCCTCAGCTTAGACTTCCATCAGACTCAGATCAGACTCCATCAGCCTCATTAGCCTCAGCTCAGACCCCCATTAGCCTCAGTCCAGACCCCCATCAGCCTCAGTTCAGATACCGATCAGCCTCAGATAAGACTCCCATCAGCCTCAGATCAGCCCCCATCCACCTCAGATTGGACCCCCATCAGACCTCAGATCAGTATTTAAAAAAAATAAACTTAGATCTCCTGCTCTGGAAGGCTCTGCCTCAGATCCACTCATCCTCCCTGGTCTTCTGACCCGCGCTGCACTATGTCCTTACGCTGTACGCAGTGCCGAGCGGGTGAGTAAAGCCAGCGCAGCACTTCCCTCACCACTCCCCATGTCTCCCACTTGCTGATGGCCACTTTCATAATGGAATGGCCATTAGCATTCGGACTATAAGACGCACTGCCACTTTCCCTTCACTTTTGGGAGAAAAAAGTGTGTCTTATAGTTTGAAAAATATGGTACATTGATAAATTCTCCAGCTTCACTTCACCTATTACAAAGCTGTCTGCCTGCAGCCACCACTTGGGGCAGCTCAGGTCCTAGGAATTTACACGGTGCCTATGGAAGCTATAAAAATAATGTCACAGGATGCATCGGCATCTCTCTCGGGCTGAGCTAGAAATGCTGCAAAAATGACCACAGATCGCACATTTCTTCTTTAGACAAGTGCACATTGCCTCCGGAATGTTCAGCGAGTATTTTCAGCCCTTTTCCCTATAATTTTTCTGGGAATTCAATCTGCGCCGCCATTATCCTGCGTTGCTTTGCAAATCGGTTGACGTTCAATGGTCGATCCTCACAGATGATTCAGACTTCTTTCATCAGCGCGAGTCGATAGATTTGCTTTTCTGCCCTCAATATTCCAATTTATATATTTATTTTTAAATATTGATGTTCGCCCGCAACGTGCGCAAGTTCCCCTCCCGCGGGAAGAGGCTGCTCGGTCTCATTTTCCTAAAGGCTCAGCTACAATTCTGGGATTGTTTGGAGCATATTGAATTATGAATAATAAACCAGCCACCGTCATCTGCGCGAGGCGAGGACCGAGGTTCTTAACTATCAGCATCTTTCATATTTCATGCCTTTAAGATGCTGTTTATTTATGGCGAGTAACAAAAGTAATGCGGAGAGACTTGGATGAGAATTGCCTTCTGACCGACATTTACTTGAGAGGGGTACGTGGGTGATGTGTGGGCACTTACCTTTGTCTACTTGTCTCAGAGAAGATGGATCAAGTATTGTGAAAGCCGGCAGGAGCGGAAACCCAAAGCTGAGTGCTCGGGGAACTCTCCGTGAAAAATGTGGGCACATACAATTCATCCTATTTAGAGCATGCTCTACAGCGTCCCGGACAAAACCCAGACATCCTGCTACAGTGTATGCGACTATTCGCAAATAGTAACACATGTAACAACTCTTAGGCCTCTTTCACACGGGCGTCGCGTGTGAGGGCTGGATGGGATGCGGGTGCGTCATGGGAAAATGCACGATTTTTCCGCACGAGTGCAAAGAATTTTAAAGCGTTTTGCACGCGCATGAGAAAAATCGGCATGTTTGGTGCCCAGACCCGAACCCGGACTTCTTCACAGAAGTTCAGGTTTGGGTTAGGTGTTGTGTACATTTTATTATTTTCCCTTATAACATGGTTATAAGGGAAAATAATAGCATTCTTAGTACAGAATGCATAGTAAATTAGGGATGGAGGGGTTAAAAAATAAAAAATTGAACTCACCTCATCCACGGCTCGTCTTCATTCTTCTTCTTTGAGGACCTGGGAGGAAAAGGACCATTGGTGACGTCACTGTGCTCATCACATGGTCCATCACCATGGTAATGGACTATGTGATGGACCATGTGATGAGTGCAGTGACGTCACTAAAGGTCCTTTTCCTCCCAGGTCCTCAAAGAAGAAGAATGAAGACGAGCCGGGCAGCGCGAACAAGTGGATGAGGTGAGTTAAAAAAATTATATTTTTTTTAACCCCTCCATCCCTAATTCTGTAGTAAGAATGCTATTACTTTCCCTCATAACCATATTATAAGAGAAAATATTAAAGATCGGGTCCCCATCTCGATCGTCACCTAGCAACCATGCGTGAAAATCGCGCTGCAGCCGCACTTTCTTGCGGATGCTTGAGATTTTCACGCAGCCCCATTCACTTCTATGGGGCCTGCGTTGCGTGAAAAACGCACAATATAAAGCATGCTGCGATTTTCACGCAACGCACAAGTGATGCGTGAAAATCACCGCTCATGTGCGCAGCCCCATAGAAATGAACGGGTCCGGATTCAGTGCGGGTGCAATGTGCTGACCTCACGCATTGCACCCGCGTGGAAATCTCGCCCGTGTGAAAGAGGCCTTAGTAATTCTCATACTTAACAAACATAAAGGGGGTCATTTATTATGTGAAGGACACCACTTTTTGGCGTACTTTTGTTGCAGATTTGGTCGCAAGGGGATTTGCAGCTGAATCTGGGACTTTTCACCACGCACGCCACTTTTCCGAGGTGGTAGAAAAATGGTGGCAGTAAAGTTACCATTTACGACGCCAGTTTACGGCATGGAAAATTGTCTTAAATGATGCCAGACTGGCGGCACCAAGCGCCAAAGTCATGTAGGGGCCTGCACGTCTACATAACTTTGGCGCATTCACCACCAGAGCAGGGGTATTAAGATCGGCGTATACAGTCTTAATAAATGACCATAAAAGTGTTTGTGCAGCACAAAGATATTCATGACCCCAATGCAGGTGATTGGCGGGGGTCCGACCCCTGGCACTCCCACTGATCACCTGTTTGAAGAGGTAACTGCACATGTGCGAGCGCTGCTTCAGAATTACAGTACCCGTGCACTTTGTAGCGGTGGCGCAATGTAATTACGACTGCTCGTCCCAGTTGTAATATTACCGCACCATGTGTGTACAATACTGCACCGCGTGTACAAGCGAGAGAACGCGCAGGTAACTTTGAAGCATAATCAGCACAAGCACCGACAACTCTTCAAACAGCTGAAAGGCGGTGCTGCACGGAGACGGACCCCCCGCCAATATGATAATAATGACCCGTTGTAAGAATACGTCATCAATACACCTGCACCGCACAACTCTTTAACAGTTCTACCGCGACTCAGAGCAATAGAGCAAAGAACAACCGAATGGAAGGGATTCCGTGACTTATGCTGCTCAATGGCATTTTATTCCAGACATTACAATCACCTTCAGGGCTCATTCACACAACCGTATTTACGTGTCCGCATCCGTTCAGCAATTTTGTAGAACGGACGTGGACCCAATAGTTTCAATGCGGCCGCAAAAAATGCGGACAGCACACTGTACTTCCATTTAGTGGCCCCGCAAAAAGATGGAGAATATCCAATTCTTGCCTAAAATTGCGTACAAGAATAGGAATTTCTATCCTAGGGTTGGCCATGTGCGATCTGCAAAATATGGAATAAAAGTTGCTGGTATCCATGCTTTGCGGATCCGCACAACACATAAGGTCATGCGAATGAGCCCTTAAGGAAAATATTTATATCAATATCAATAGTATGTGAAGACGATATCATCAGCCTCTCCAATCCTTTAAAAATAATCATGGACATAAGGGCAATGTTAGAATATTTATATTGTTCTATATAGGAGAAGTATTATAGTAGTTATATACTTGTACATAGGAGCAGTATTATAGTAGTTATATTCTTGTACATAGGAGCAGTATTATAGTAGTTATATTCTTGTACATAGGAGGCAGTATTATAGTAGTTATATTCCTGTACATAGGAGCAGCATTATAGTAGTTATATTCTTGTACATAGGAGCAGTATTATAGTAGTTATATTCTTGCACATAGGAGGCAGTATTATAGTAGTTATATTCTTGTACATAGGAGGCAGTATTATAGTAGTTATATTCTTGTACATAGGAGCACTATTATAGTAGTTACATTCTTGTACATAGGAGCAGTATTATAGTAGTTATATTCTTGTACATAGGAGCAGTATTATAGTAGTTATAGTCTTGTACATAGGAGCAGTATTATAGTAGTTATATTCTTGTACATAGGAGCAGTATTATAGTAGTTATATTCTTGTACATAGGAGCAGTATTATAGTAGTTATATTCTTGTACATAGGAGGCAGTATTATAGTAGTTATATTCTTGTACATAAGAGCAGTATTATAGTAGTTATATTCTTGTACATAGGAGCAGTATTATAGTAGTTATATTCTTGTACATAAGAGCAGTATTATAGTAGTTATATTCTTGTACATAGGAGCAGTATTATAGTAGTTATATTCTTGTACATAGGAGCAGTATTATAGTAGTTATATAATTGTACATAGGAGCAGTATTATAGTAGTTATATTCTTGTACATAGGAGGCAGTATTATAGTAGTTATATTCTTGTACATAGAAGCAGTATTATAGTAGTTATATTCTTGTACATAGGAGCAGTATTATAGTAGTTATATTCTTGTACATAGGAGGAGTATTATAGTAGTTATATTCTTGTACATAGGAACAGTATTATAGTACTTATATTCTTGTACATAGGAGGTAGTATTATAGTAGTTATATTCTTGTACATAGGAGCAGTATTATAGTAGTTATATTCTTGTACATAGAAGCAGTATTATAATAGTTATATTCTTGTACATAGGAGCAGTATTATAGTAGTTATATTCTTGTACATAGTAGCAGTATTATAGTAGTTATATTCTTGTACATAGGAGGCAGTATTATAGTAGTTATATTCTTGTACATAGGAGCAGTATTATAGTAGTTATATTATTGTACATAGAAGCAGTATTATAGTAGTTATATTCCTGTACATAGGAGCAGTATTATAGTAGTTATATTCTTGTACATAGGAGCAGTATTATAGTAGTTATATTCTTGTACATAGGAGCAGTATTATAGTAGTTATATTCCTGTACATAGGAGCAGTATTATAGTAGTTATATTCTTGTACATAGGAGGCAGTATTATAGTAGTTATATTCTTGTACATAGTAGCAGTATTATAGTAGTTATATTCTTGTACATAGGAACAGTATTATAGTAGTTATATTCCTGTACATAGGAGCAGTATTATAGTAGTTATATTCTTGTACATAGGAGGCAGTATTATAGTAGTTATATTCTTGTACATAGTAGCAGTATTATAGTAGTTATATTCCTGTACATAGGAGCAGTATTATAGCAGTTATATTCTTGTACATAGGAGGCAGTATTATAGCAGTTATATTCTTGTACATAGGAGCAGTATTATAGCAGTTATATTCTTGTACATAGGAGCAGTATTATAGTAGTTATATTCCTGTACATAGGAGGCAGTATTATAGTAGTTTTGTTTTCCGTTCCATTCACAGGTGTTATGTGAGAAATATTTAGAATTTAACAACAAATATTTAGAAATAGTATCTTTACAAATGCCCTTTTCCTTACTATGAACATGATCAGTGATTTAAATAGCTCTGTAATGAAAGTAATGGCTGACTGTCAATGTGCCATTTGCTACCAGCTCTAGAATGACTCATATAAGGCTCAGGCAGATCCCGCCAGCCAGCTGTTTTCCCATAATTCCTTGCAGTCGGATTGCAGCTCTTGTCAGGAGTAAGATTTGATTACATGCAGCAATCAACAGTAAACTGAAGCTTCAAATATACAAGTCGCAGAAATATTATCACCACAGCGCAGACAGCATATGTTCCCCCCTCTACTTCAAAGCTGAACAGACTTCAAAGTTGTGTCTGTGTGCGATGTGAGCGAGGGCCACATGTTGCATTAATGAGCCTCTAGGTTTTGATTTCCAGAAATATTACAATTAGCCCTCAAATCGTCTGTAGAAAATACCTCATTAGTCTCATGGCGGGTCATCTTCTGCCGCTAATGATTGTCTTTTGCCGCTGATCATGTTTATTTTTTAGGGACTTTTTTTGTGTCATTTGTCACTTCCAAGACAAGCAAAGGGAACGACGGCGAACGGTTGTTTGGTGTTAACAGGATCTGGGGTTGATCAAAGACGCAGCAGTTAATAATGTGCACTTGAAAGATCGCACTCAATCAGCTCTGACTGCTACATGCAATGGAATAATGAACACGAAAACGAAAAATGGCGGAAATAAAAATGACTTAACCAACTAAGAAGAAGCCGAAATGGAATTTGAATTCAAAATAAATCAATATTAGTCAAAATTAATCAGTGTCTTCCAGGTAGAAGGGGTAGACCTCTCCGGGGTCAGAGAGGCTCAGATTTGGCTCATCCAACACTTTGTTTTATTTCAATGTCCAAAATTCTGCGCTGATTAATTTCTTAATATATTTTTAAACAAAAGTTCCCATCATGGAAAGTTAAAGGGGCTTTACATGAATTTGATATTTATGGCCTATCCTCAGGATAGGTCATCAGCATCAAAATGGCGGAGATCTCGGGAGCTCCGGTGAACGCTGCAGTCTATTCACGGATTACTAAGAAGAGCGCCGTCTATTGCATAGAGGCTGTGCTTGGTGTTGCAGCTCAACCCCAAGTAGTAGGTCACATGACCTACGAATGGTGATGTCACTGGCTTTGGAGGTGGCCTAAGAGCTCATGAAGCGCCACACCTCCTCTTCAAACAGCTGATCGGCGGAGGTGCACTTATTCAGACCCCCACCGATGTGATATTAAAGGGGTTGTCCAATACTATAAACTGCCCCCCATATGCCGGGCCCATCACAGGGAATATACATACCCCGCTCCCTGCACCGCTCCTAGTCCTCGCACTGCCGCTGCTGCTTCTCACCGTATGCGGATGAAAACATCCAGTGTTGGGGTGGGGAGCAGCCAATGGCAGGTGGGGAATGGGGACGAGCCTCCATAGTATCACGGGTGACGCAAGGGAGGCTTGTTCCCGCCTGTTTTGAGCCTGGCATATGGTGGGGCAGTTTACAGTATTGGATAGCCCCCTAATGATCTGTCCGAAGGATAGGCCATCAACATCAAATTCCAAGATAACCCCTTTAAGATACGTTATGATATTATAAGCTGCTGCTGTTGACAGACCTATAGATTTTGGCATTTCGCTTGTTACGGATCAGTTAGTGTGCACCCACTTTGGCAACTAACCGATTTGGAATAGGGCTGACCATAATGGCTTTATTCCAGCACCTCCCAGGTATTTACCCATCAGCCCCCTGTGCAGAGATCTGGCCTTCACTGCCGGGAAGCAACTGGACCGCTACATTCTGAGATAGTCCCCGTGTAGAGTGCAGCTGACCCACTGGGTTCAGGGACTCTGGTGCGGGCACTGGGAGCTCAATATACATAAAACGCACCAAAACTGCAGGAAAACCACAGAAGTAGTTTGAACAGTCACTAAAGATTAGATGCAGGTTACTAAATCTGGACTGCACAGTGGTAGTGTAGATGAATGAAGATACAGGACAAACCGGGAGATTAGGTGGTAATGAACCTAGTCTAGCAACTTTACAGGACCACAGACAGAGAAGGCAGACTAACTTGGACTGGAAAATGCTGAAGCAGAAAGGCAGGATGGAAACATATTTTGGAGTAAGGCATGAATACAGGCAGGAAATCACACAGGAAAAACGCAGGTGAAGCACAATAGCCCTACACTAGCAAACATCTTTGTTAGTCTACACAGAACCTAAAGCTCAGGCACCTTCTGCTTAGAGAGGGCATCTTAATTATCGAGGGACCCCTAATTAATGGCTGGAGGAATATTTGGAAGTGTACTGGCCTTAAAAAATTATATATTACAATGTATAGAAAATAATTGGTCTTTATTAAAAATATTGATCCCCTGTCTCTGTACAGCCTTTAGATTCTCTAGCATCATCTCTGATAAGGTTCCCATCAGCTGAGCTGCCTGATGTAACAGTGTGAGAATTCAGATCCTGATGCTAGAGAATCTAAAGACTGTACAGAGACAGGGGATCAATATTTTTTAATAAAGACCAATTATTTTCTATACATTGTAATATATAACTTTTTAAGGCCAGAACACTTCCACATATTCCAGTTATAGCTGGGTTCTCATCTTACTGATACGAATGTGGCTTAAATAAATGTTTATGGCCTTTTAGAAATCTAGAGATAATGGTTATTATATGTCAGCACAAAGTAAAACATATGATTAACACAACTAGCTAACCCTTTGTGATAGAACGGCTCAGTATTTTTTTTTATAAAAAACAATAAAAAAATGATTTGTGGCCCAAAATAAGTAAAATTTAATAATAACATTTTTTTCCCCATAGGTATACATAGCCTTTAAGAGACCGAAGGTCAGCGCGCGCACCTTAAGGGGTCAGGGGCTGAAGTATGGAGGCAGCAGCATGGGGAAAAATGCAGTATCTGTGCCCATAAAATAGCAGTGGCGGCCATGGACAGCTGTCCTAAAAATAATAGAAGTTGGTTGTTGGTCTCATTGGGTGAGGAGCACCGTGATACCCACCGGCATCTCATTCTCAATTGAATGGTCATTGCAAAAAAACTGATTTTTCTTCCAAAGTAACAAGAGCAATATATGAACCGAATATGTGTGACAAAAATAAAAGATATTAGAAAAACAAAAAATTTTCAGTTTTGGTCATGTATTAAACTATCTCCCTTAAAGGGATTGTCTGAACTAGAAATCCATCTTCAAACATCATGTTAGGTCATCCTAAATTAATATAGGAAAGAAGTGTCCCTAGCCAAGTGTTCTCTGTTGCAGAATGCTTTCCTCTGGAGGACCTGGCACATCTGTCCATTACATGGAAAGCCCATTGATTTGAATGTAAGCTGTGTAACACTTTATTTCCCCTGTGGTGGCGCTGCAGGGAACTTACATACTACAAACAGCTTCCTCCACAGAGTACAACTGATCACCGAGATACATTCTGTAAGCAGTCGATAGTCAGGGGACATGTCAAAAATAAGCAATTTATACAGAACAGAAACACTTTCCAAAACCTACATTTTCTAATAAAAAAAAAAACTGCAAGGAAAAAGTGCATTGTCTCCTACTTCTCTAATCTTGGGTGAATTTGTAGCAATAGTATTCCTGTGTGGTTAGTTAAATTTAATGCAAGAACTTCAAAGCACCAAACAAACCTCAAAGGTTCACACATGATGTAAAAATAATTGTGATAATCTGATAAGGAAATCATCAGACAATTGATGGATGAGATCTTTAGAAAGACCCCAAAGAGCTCTAGAGACCGGAGGTGCTGGAGAGTATACAGAAATGGAAATGAATATTCCTGTTCATGAGGGAGAATGAGAATCCTCATATACATCTACACACTACAAATAATGAACAAAAAAGGGGTCAATTGCATCTCATTAACCGAATTTAAAGGAAAAATATAACCATTTCTAACCTTACAAGACTGCAAGACTATAATACTGCTCCTATGTACAAGAATACAAATACTATAATACTGCTCATATGTACAAGAATATAACTACTATAATACTGCTCCTATGTACAAGAATATAACTACTATAATACTGCTCCTATGTACAAGAATATAACTACTATAATACTGCTCCTATGTACTAGAATATAACTACTATAATACTGCTCCTATGTTCAAGAATATAACTACTATAATACTGCTCCTATGTACAAAAACAATACTACTATAATACTGCTCCTATATACAAGAATACAAATACTATAATACTGCTCCTATGTACAAGAATATAACTACTATAATACTGCTCCTATGTACTAGAATATAACTACTATAATACTGCTCCTATGTACAAGAATATAACTACTATAATACTGCTCCTATGTACAAAAACAATACTACTATAATACTGCTCCTATATACAGAAATAAAACTACTATAATACTGCTCCTATGTACAAGAATACAAATACTATAATACTGCTCCTATGTACAAGAATATAACTACTATAATACTGCTCTTATGTACAAGAATATAAGTACTATAATACTGCTCCTATGTAGAAGAATCTAACTACTATAATACTGCTCCTATGTACAGGAATATAACTACTATAATACTGCCTCCTATGTACAAGAAAATACCTACTATAATACTGCCTCCTATGTACAAGAATATAACTACTATAATACTGCTCCTATGTACAAGTATATCACTACTATAATACTGCTCCTATGTACAAGAATATAACTACTATAATACTGCTCCTACGTACAAGAATATAATTACTATCATACTGCTCCTATGTACAAGAATATAACTACTATAATACTGCTCCTACATACAAGAATATAATTACTATCATACTGCTCCTATGTACAAGAATATAACTACTATAATACTGCTTCTATATACAAGAATATAGCTACTATAATACTGCCTCCTATGTAAAAGAATATAACTACTATAATACTGCTCCTATGTACAAGAATATAACTACTATAATACTGCTCCTATGTACAAGAATATAACTACTATAATACTGCTCCTATGTATAAGAATATAACTACTATAATACTGCCTCCTATGTACAAGAATATAACTACTATAATACTGCTCCTATGTACAAGAATATAACTACTATAATACTGCTCCTATGTACAAGAATATAACTACTATAATACTGCTCCTATGTACAACAATATAACTACTATAATACTGCTCCTATGTACAAGAATATAACTACTATAATACTGCCTCCTATGTACAAGAATATAACTACTATAATACTGCTCCTATGTACAAGAATATAACTACTATAATACTGCTCCTATGTACAAGAATATAACTACTATAATACTGCTCCTATGTATAAGAATATAACAGTTATATTACACATACATGTGCCATTATTTTGGCTATTGATACTACTATTATTCTGAGTACTGAGGTTGATTTTTTTTTCTTGTTATCCTTGGACTTGATACTTTTTTTTCCAGTCCAGTTTTAATTATTGGTTGTAAACTTTTTCCCCCAATGTCTTTTTGCCTCGGCTTCTGCTGTGTCCTCAGCCGATCCTGCTGCTTGGACAAGTATCTGATCAATGTTCTCTTTTTTCCTGTGTATCTTGAGGTTGATCCAATACACAAGAGACAAATGTCTTTCTCTTGAAAACAGCAGCGAAAACCTGAACAAAAAAAAGTTTCTCACAAATAAGTCATTGAGGAATAACAGGACCTGAATTTTTCATGGCCACTCGGCTTTTGCTTATCTCTAAAAATGCTGAGAAAGTCCAGAGGAAATCATCCAGTTTTTCATAGGTGAAAATTCTAAATCAACCATTCACTTTTAGCACTAGGAAGGGAATCGGCTGCTTCCTTCTTATCTCTTCAATATCCCGACATTTGTATCTCCTCTGTGTTGGGACATGGATGAGGTCGAATGGAAGTTTCTAGAAAACGATACGGGAGTACATGTGTAGTAGTTGTGCTGTACGTCCACTTTTGAGATGTTCGGATCCTCTCTACAAATGTAGGTTGCAAGAGCCTGGAGTCAGGACAGGATTATCTAGAGGACTGCCTGTATGTCCAAATGGGTGTGGCTTAAAGTCGAAGTGGGCGTGCTTTTGCAGTTATGAGGCCGGAGTTTCATCTTGCAGGGATTATATCAGGGTACAGCATTTGAAAAAATAAGATCTGGCAAGTGTGATTGATAGGTGTGTGATAAGTGTCCTCTGTGTGGTAGGTGTCCTGTATGTCGTAGGTGTCCTGTGTAGAGTTGAGCGAACACCTGGATGTTCGGGTTCGAGAAGTTCGGCCGAACATCCCGGAAATGTTCGGGTTCGGGATCCGAACCCGATCCGAACTTCGTCCCGAACCCGAACCCCATTGAAGTCAATGGGGACCCGAACTTTTCGGCACTAAAAAGGCTGTAAAACAGCCCAGGAAAGAGCTAGAGGGCTGCAAAAGGCAGCAACATGTAGGTAAATCCCCTGCAAACAAATGTGGATAGGGAAATGAATTAAAATAAAAATTAAATAAATAAAAATTAACCAAAATCAATTGGAGAGAGGTTCCATAGCAGAGAATCTGGCTTCCCGTCACCCACCACTGGAACAGTCCATTCTCAGATATTTAGGCCCCGGCACCCAGGCAGAGGAGAGAGGTCCCGTAACAGAGAATCTGTCTTCATGTCAGCAGAGAATTAGTCTGCATGTCATAGCAGAGAATGAGGCTTCACGTCAGCCACCACTGCAACAGTCCATTGGCATATATTTAGGCCCAGCACCCAGGCAGAGGAGGGAGGTCCCGTAACAGACAATCTGTCTTCATGTCAGCAGAGAATTAGTCTGCATGTCATAGCAGAGAATGAGGCTTCACGTCAGCCACCACTGCAACAGTCCATTGGCATATATTTAGGCCCAGCACACACACAGGCAGAGGAGAGAGGTCCCGTAACAGAGAATCTGGCTTCATGTCAGCAGAGAATCAGTCTTCATATCATAGCAGAGAATCAGGCTTCACGTCACCCACCACTGTAAGAGTCAATTTTCATAAATTTAGGCCCAGAACCCAGGCAGAGGAGAAAGGTCCCGTAACAGACAATCTGGCTTCATGTCAGCAGAGAATCAGTCTTCATATCATAGCCTAGAATCAGGCTTCACGTCACCCACCACTGTAAGAGTCAATTTTCATAAATTTAGGCCCAGAACCCAGGCAGAGGAGAAAGGTCCCGTAACAGACAATCTGGCTTCATGTCAGCAGAGAATCAGTCTTCATATCATAGCAGAGAATCAGGCTTCACGTCACCCACCACTGCAACAGTCAATTGTCATAAATTTAGGCCCAGCACCCAGGCAGAGGAGAGAGCTCCCGTAACAGAGGATCTGGCTTCATGTCAGCAGAGAATCAGTCTGCATGTCATAGCAGAGAATGAGGCTTCACGTCACCCACCACTGCAACAGTCCATTGGCATATATTTAGGCCTAGCACACAGGCAGAGCAGAGAGGTCCCGTAACAGACAATCTGGCTTCATGTCAGCAGAGAATCAGTCTGCATGTCATAGCAGAGAATGAGGCTTCACGTCACCCACCACTGCAACAGTCCATTGGCATATATTTAGGCCTAGCACACAGGCAGAGCAGAGAGGTCCCGTAACAGACAATCTGGCTTCATGACAGCAGAGAATTAGTCTGCATGTCATAGCAGAGAATGAGGCTTCACGTCAGCCACCACTGCAACAGTCCATTGGCATATATTTAGGCCCAGCACCCAGGCAGAGGAGAGAGGTCCCGTAACAGACAATCTGGCTTCATGTCAGCAGAGAATTAGTCTTCATATCATAGCCTAGAATCAGGCTTCACGTCACCCACCACTGTAAGAGTCAATTTTCATAAATTTAGGCCCAGAACCCAGGCAGAGGAGAAAGGTCCCGTAACAGACAATCTGGCTTCATGTCAGCAGAGAATCAGTCTTCATATCATAGCAGAGAATCAGGCTTCACGTCACCCACCACTGCAACAGTCAATTGTCATAAATTTAGGCCCAGCACCCAGGCAGAGGAGAGAGCTCCCGTAACAGAGGATCTGGCTTCATGTCAGCAGAGAATCAGTCTGCATGTCATAGCAGAGAATGAGGCTTCACGTCACCCACCACTGCAACAGTCCATTGGCATATATTTAGGCCTAGCACACAGGCAGAGCAGAGAGGTCCCGTAACAGACAATCTGGCTTCATGTCAGCAGAGAATCAGTCTGCATGTCATAGCAGAGAATGAGGCTTCACGTCACCCACCACTGCAACAGTCCATTGGCATATATTTAGGCCTAGCACACAGGCAGAGCAGAGAGGTCCCGTAACAGACGATCTGGCTTCATGTCAGCAGAGAATCAGTCTGCATGTCATAGCAGAGAATCAGGCTTCACGTCAGCCACCACTGCAACAGTCCATGGTCATAAATTTAGGCCCAGCACCCAGGCAGAGGAGAGAGGTCCCGTAACAGACAATCTGGCTTCATGTCAGCAGAGAATTAGTCTGCATGTCATAGCAGAGAATCAGGCTTCATGTCAGCCACCACTGCAACAGTCCATTGGCATATATTTAGGCCTAGCACACAGGCAGAGGAGAGGTTCATTCAACTTTGGGTAGCATCGCAATATAATGGTAAAATGAAAATAAAAATAGGATTGAATGAGGAAGTGCCCTGGAGTCCAATAATATATGGTTATGGGGAGGTAGTTAATGTCTAATCTGGACAAGGGACGGACAGGTCCTGTGGGATCCATGCCTGGTTCATTTTTATGAACGTCAGCTTGTCCACATTGGCTGTAGACAGGCGGCTGCGTTTGTCTGTAATGACGCCCCCTGCCGTGCTGAATACACGTTCAGACAAAACGCTGGCTGCCGGGCAGGCCAGCACCTCCAAGGCATAAAAGGCTAGCTCTGGCCACGTGGACAATTTAGAGACCCAGAAGTTGAATGGGGCCGAACCATCAGTCAGTACGTGGAGGGGTGTGCACACGTACTGTTCCACCATGTTAGTGAAATGTTGCCTCCTGCTAACACGTTGCGTATCAGGTGGTGGTGCAGTTAGCTGTGGCGTGTTGACAAAAGTTTTCCACATCTCTG
The DNA here is from genome assembly GCF_014858855.1 of Bufo gargarizans. Lineage (NCBI taxonomy): Eukaryota > Metazoa > Chordata > Amphibia > Anura > Bufonidae > Bufo > Bufo gargarizans. Next base: position 556,047,661 of record NC_058082.1, on the reverse strand, counting down.
CCATGCTAACCCTGCCCTCAGAGGAGCTGGCCGTGACACAGCTGCCTTGGCGACCTCTTGCTCCTCCTCTGCCTTGGCCTTGGGCTTCCACTTGTTCCCCTGTGACATTTGGGAATGCTCTCAGTAGCGCGTCTACCAACGTGCGCTTGTACTCGCGCATCTTCCTATCACGCTCCAGTGCAGGAAGTAAGGTGGGCACATTGTCTTTGTAGCGTGGATCCAGCAGGGTGGCAACCCAGTAGTCCGCACAGGTTAAAATGTGGGCAACTCTGCTGTCGTTGCGCAGGCACTGCAGCATGTAGTCGCTCATGTGTGCCAGGCTGCCCAGGGGTAAGGACAAGCTGTCCTCTGTGGGAGGCGTATCGTCATCGTCCTGCCTTTCCCCCCAGCCACGCACCAGTGATGGACCCGAGCTGCGTTGGGTGCCACCCCGCTGTGACCATGCTTCATCCTCATCCTCCTCCACCTCCTCCTCATCCTCGTCCTCCTCGTCCTCCAGTAGTGGGCCCTGGCTGGCCACATTTGTACCTGGCCTCTGCTGTTGCAAAAAACCTCCCTCTGAGTCACTTCGAAGAGACTGGCCTGAAAGTGCTAAAAATGACCCCTCTTCCTCATCCTCCTCCTCCTCCTCCTGGGCCACCTCCTGTTCCATCATCGCCCTAAGTGTTTTCTCAAGGAGACATAGAAGTGGTATTGTAACGCTGATAACGGTGTCATCGCCACTGGCCATGTTGGTGGAGTACTCGAAACAGCGCAACAGGGCACACAGGTCTCGCATGGAGGCCCAGTCATTGGTGGTGAAGTGGTGCTGTTCTGTAGTGCGACTGACCCGTGCGTGCTGCAGCTGAAACTCCACTATGGCCTGCTGCTGCTCGCACAGTCTGTCCAGCATGTGCAAGGTGGAGTTCCACCTGGTGGGCACGTCGCATATGAGGCGGTGAGCGGGAAGGCCGAAGTTACGCTGTAGCGCAGACAGGCGAGCAGCGGCAGGATGTGAACGCCGGAAGCGCGAACAGACGGCCCGCACTTTATGCAGCAGCTCTGACATGTCGGGGTAGTTGTGAATGAACTTCTGCACCACCAAATTCAGCACATGCGCCAAGCAAGGGATGTGCGTCAAATTGGCTAGTCCCAGAGCTGCAACGAGATTTCGCCCATTATCACACACCACCAGGCCGGGCTTGAGGCTCACCGGCAGCAACCACTCGTCGGTCTGTTGTTCAATACCCCGCCACAACTCCTGTGCGGTGTGGGGCCTGTCCCCCAAACATATGAGTTTCAGAATGGCCTGCTGACGTTTACCCCGGGCTGTGCTGAAGTTGGTGGTGAAGGTGTGTGGCTGACTGGATGAGCAGGTGGAAGAAGAGGAGGAGGAAGCCGAGAAGGAGGAGGTGGCAACAGGAGGCAAAGAATGTTGCCCTGCGATCCTTGGCGGCGGCAGGACGTGCGCCAAACAGCTCTCCGCCTGGGGCCCAGCTGCCACTACATTTACCCAGTGTGCAGTTAGGGAGATATAGCGTCCCTGGCCGTGCTTACTGGTCCACGTATCTGTGGTTAGGTGGACCTTGCTACAGATGGCGTTGCGCAGTGCACACTTGATTTTATCGGATACTTGGTTGTGCAGGGAAGGCACGGCTCTCTTGGAGAAGTAGTGCCGGCTGGGAACAACATACTGTGGGACAGCAAGCGACATGAGCTGTTTGAAGCTGTCTGTGTCCACCAGCCTAAATGACAGCATTTCATAGGCCAGTAGTTTAGAAATGCTGGCATTCAGGGCCAGGGATCGAGGGTGGCTAGGTGGGAATTTACGCTTTCTATCAAATGTTTGTGAGATGGAGAGCTGAACGCTGGCGTGTGACATGGTTGAGACGCTTGGTGACGGAGGTGGTGGTGGTGGTGTTGGTGGTACATCCCCTGTTTGCTGGGCGGCAGGTGCCAACGTTCCTCCAGAGGCGGAGGAAGAGGCCGAGGCGGCAGCAGCAGAATAGGCCGAGGCGGCAGCAGCAGAAGAGGTAGCAGGGGGAGCCTGAGTGACTTCCTTGGTTTTAAGGTGTTTACTCCACTGCAGTTCATGCTTTGCATGCAGGTGCCTGGTCATGCAGGTTGTGCTCAGGTTCAGAACGTTAATGCCTCGCTTCAGGCTCTGATGGCACAGCGTGCAAACCACTCGGGTCTTGTCGTCAGCACATTGTTTGAAGAAGTGCCATGCCAGGGAACTCCTTGAAGCTGCCTTTGGGGTGCTCGGTCCCAGATGGCGGCGGTCAGTAGCAGGCGGAGTCTCTTGGCGGCGGGTGTTCTGCTTTTGCCCACTGCTCCCTCTTTTGCTACGCTGTTGGCTCGGTCTCACCACTGCCTCTTCCTCCGAACTGTGAAAGTCAGTGGCACGACCTTCATTCCATGTGGGGTCTAGGACCTCATCGTCCCCTGCATCGTCTTCCACCCAGTCTTGATCCCTGACCTCCTGTTCAGTCTGCACACTGCAGAAAGACGCAGCAGTTGGCACCTGTGTTTCGTCATCATCAGAGACATGCTGAGGTGGTATTCCCATGTCCTCATCATCAGGAAACATAAGTGGTTGTGCGTCAGTGCATTCTATGTCTTTCACCGCTGGGGAAGGGCTAGGTGGATGCCCTTGGGAAACCCTGCCAGCGGAGTCTTCAAACAGCATAAGAGACTGCTGCATAACTTGAGGCTGAGACAGTTTCCCTGGTATGCATGGGGGTGATGTGACAGACTGATGGGGTTGGTTTTCAGGCGCCATCTGTGCGCTTTCTGCAGAAGACTGGGTGGGAGATAATGTGAACGTGCTGGATCCACTGTCGGCCACCCAATTGACTAATGCCTGTACCTGCTCAGGCCTTACCATCCTTAGAACGGCATTGGGCCCCACCATATATCGCTGTAAATTCTGGCGGCTACTGGGACCTGAGGTAGTTGGTACACTAGGACGTGTGGATGTGGCAGAACGGCCACGTCCTCTCCCAGCACCAGAGGGTCCACTAACACCACCACGACCATGTCCACGTCCGCGTCCCTTACTAGATGTTTTTCTCATTGTTATGGTTCACCACAACAACAAATATATTATTTGGCCCAATGTATTGTATTCAAATTCAGCGGGATATAAATTTGAGGCCTAGTATTTAGGCGCTGGGTGACCGGTATGGATTTAGTGACAGAATTAGACTTGGAAATGCACAGAAGCGTGTGTGTGAAGTTATTCTGAATGACCCTATGTGCACCTTCAATATTATATACCCTTTTAGGGATAGATTTCAAATAGCTCTGATATAGCAGAAACCACTAAATTATGAAATTGCTAAATTGGGAATTGTACTTCAACCCAGAACAAAAAATGTGCTTTGACGGACACTAAATATCTTGCCCAGCAACAACAGTACAGCGGTGGGTAACGAGAGATTTAGAGGGAATTAAATTTGAGGCCTAGTATTTAGGCGCTGGGTCACCGGTATGGATTTAGTGACAGAATTAGACTTGGAAATGCACAGAAGCGTGTGTGTGAAGTTATTCTGAATGACCCTATGTGCACCTTCAATATTATATACCCTTTTAGGGATAGATTTCAAATAGCTCTGATATAGCAGAAACCACTAAATTATGAAATTGCTAAATTGGGAATTGTACTTCAACCCAGAACAAAAAATGTGCTTTGACGGACACTAAATATCTTGCCCAGCAACAACAGTACAGCGGTGGGTAACGAGAGATTTAGAGGGAATTAAATTTGAGGCCTAGTATTTAGGCGCTGGGTCACCGGTATGGATTTAGTGACAGAATTAGACTTGGAAATGCACAGAAGCGTGTGTGTGAAGTTATTCTGAATGACCCTATGTGCACCTTCAATATTATATACCCTTTTTGGGATAGATTTCAAATAGCTCTGATATAGCAGGAACCACTAAATTATGAAATTGCTAAATTGGGAATTGTACTTCAACCCAGAACAAAAAATGTGCTTTGACGGGACACTAAATAACTTGCCCAGCAACAACAGTACAGTGGTGGGTAACGAGAGATTTAGAGGGATTTAAATTTGAGGCCTAGTATTTAGGCGCTGGGTGACAGGTATGGGTTTAGTGACAGAATTAGACTTGGAAATACACAGTAGCGGGTGTGTGTGAAGTTATTCTGAATGACCCTATGTGCACCTTCAATATTATATACCCTTTTAGGGATAGATTTCAAATAGCTCTGATATAGCAGAAACCACTAAATTATGAAATTGCTAAATTGGGAATTGTACTTCAACCCAGAACAAAAAATGTGCTTTGACGGACACTAAATATCTTGCCCAGCAACAACAGTACAGCGGTGGGTAACGAGAGATTTAGAGGGAATTAAATTTGAGGCCTAGTATTTAGGCGCTGGGTCACCGGTATGGATTTAGTGACAGAATTAGACTTGGAAATACACAGTAGCGGGTGTGTGTGAAGTTATTCTGAATGACCCTATGTGCACCTTCAATATTATATACCCTTTTAGGGATAGATTTCAAATAGCTCTGATATAGCAGGAACCACTAAATTATGAAATTGCTAAATTGGGAATTGTACTTCAACCCAGAACAAAAAATGTGCTTTGACGGGACACTAAATAATCTTTCCCAGCTACAACAGGACAACGGGTAACGAGAGATTTAGAGGGATTTAAATTTGAGGCCTAGTATTTAGGCGCTGGGTGACAGGTATGGGTTTAGTGACAGAATTAGACTTGGAAATACACAGTAGCGGGTGTGTGTGAAGTTATTCTGAATGACCCTATGTGCACCTTCAATATTATATACCCTTTTTGGGATAGATTTCAAATAGCTCTGATATAGCAGAAACCACTAAATTATGAAATTGCTAAATTGGGAATTGTACTTCAACCCAGAACAAAAAATGTGCTTTGACGGACACTAAATATCTTGCCCAGCAACAACAGTACAGCGGTGGGTAACGAGAGATTTAGAGGGAATTAAATTTGAGGCCTAGTATTTAGGCGCTGGGTCACCGGTATGGATTTAGTGACAGAATTAGACTTGGAAATACACAGTAGCGGGTGTGTGTGAAGTTACTCTGAATGACCCTATGTGCACCTTCAATATTATATACCCTTTTTGGGATAGATTTCAAAGAGCTCTGATATAGCAGGAACCACTAAATTATGAAATTGCTAAATTGAGAATTGTATTTCAACCCAGAACAAGAAATGTGCTTGAACGGACACTAAATAACTCGCCCAGCTACAGCACTAGGGACAGATTTAGCTGGATATAAATTTGAGGCCTAGTATTTAGGCGCTGGGTGACCGGTATGGATTTAGTGACAGAATTAGACTGGGATATGGCCAAAAAATGAACAGACTATTGCTGGTTAAATGCACTTGGTGTGACAGCTTCACCCTGATGTAGGCTTTAGCCAAAAAACAACCACACCATTGAGGGTTAAATGCACTTGGTGACAGGCGCAGCTTGCCCCTGATTTTGTATATGGCCAAAAAATGAACAGACTATTGCTGGTTAAATGCACTTGGTGTGACAGCTTCACCCTGATGTAGGCTTTAGCCAAAAAACAACCACACCATTGAGGGTTAAATGCACTTGGTGACAGGCGCAGCTTGCCCCTGATTTTGTATATGGCCAAAAAATGAACAGACTATTGCTGGTTAAATGCACTTGGTGTGACAGCTTCACCCTGATGTAGGCTTTAGCCAAAAAACAACCACACCATTGAGGGTTAAATGCACTTGGTGACAGGCGCAGCTTGCCCCTGATTTTGTATATGGCCAAAAAATGAACAGACTATTGCTGGTTAAATGCACTTGGTGTGACAGCTTCACCCTGATGTAGGCTTTAGCCAAAAAACAACCACACCATTGAGGGTTAAATGCACTTGGTCGCAGCTTGTGCTGGCGCACCACAAGACACAAAATGGCCGCCGATCACCCCAGAAAAATGAGACTGACAAACGGTCTGTGCAGCCTAAAAACAGTGAGCAATTGAGGATCAGCAGCTCAATGATCCACAGCTGCAGATCGATCAGTTAATCAAGTCCTTTGGAGGAGTTAATCTGCCTAATCTCGCCCTACTGTCGCAGCCGCAACCTCTCCCTACGCTAATCAGAGCAGAGTGACGGGCGGCGCTATGTGACTCCAGCTTAAATAGAGGCTGGGTCACATGGTGCTCTGGCCAATCACAGCCATGCCAATAGTAGGCATGGCTGTGATGGCCTCTTGGGGCAAGTAGTATGACGCTTGTTGATTGGCTGCTTTGCAGCCTTTCAAAAAGCGCCAAGAAAGCGTCACAAAAGCGCGAAGAAAGCGACGAACACCGAACCCGAACCCGGACTTTTACGAAAATGTCCGGGTTCGGGTCCGTGTCACGGACACCCCAAAATTCGGTACGAACCCGAACTATACAGTTCGAGTTCGCTCATCCCTAGTCCTGTGTGTGTGGTAGGTGTCCTGTGTGTGTGGTAGGTGTCCTGTATGTGGTAGATGTCCTGTGTGTGTGGTGGGTGTCCTGTATGTGGTAGATGTGCATTGTGTGGTAGATGTCCTGTGTGTGTGGTGGGTGTCCTGTATGTGGTAGATGTGCATTGTGTGGTAGGTGTCCTGTGTGTGTGGTGGGTGTCTTGTATGTGGTAGGTGTGCATTGTGTGGTAGATTTCCTGTGTGTGATAAGTGTCCTCTTTGTGGTGGGTGTCCTGTATGTGGTAGGTGTCCTGTGTGTGTGGTGGGTGTCCTGTATGTAGGAGGTGTGTATTGTGTGGTAGGTGTCCTGTGTGTGATAAGTGTCCTCTGTGTGGTGGGTGTCCTGTATGTGGTAGGTGTCCTGTGTGTGTGGTGGGTGTCCTGTATGTGGGAGGTGTGTATTCTGTGGTAGGTGTCCTGTGTGTGATAAGTGTCCTCTGTGTGGTGGGTGTCCTGTATGTGGTAGGTGTCCTGTGTGTGTGATAGGTGTCCTGTGTTTGTGGTAGGTGTCCTGTGTGTGTGGTGGGTTTCCTGTATGTGGTAGGTGTCCTCTGTGTGTGGTAGGTGTCTTGTTTGTGTAGTAGTTGTCCTCTGTGTGGTAGATATCCTTCTTTGTGTGCTAGGTGTCCTGTGTGTTGTAGGTGTCCTCTGTGTGGTAGGTGTCCTGTGTGTGGTAGGTGTCCTTTGTGTTTTAGGTGTCCTTTGTATTGTAGGTGTCCTGTGTGTGGTAGGTTTCCTTTGTGTGTGGTAGGTTTCCTTTGTGTGTGGTAGGTTTCCTTTGTGTGTGGTAGGTGTCCTTTGTGTTGTAGGTGTCCTTTGTGTTGTAGGTGTCCTCTGTGTGTGCTAGGCGTCCTTTGTGTTGCAGGTGTCCTCTGTGTGTGGTAGGTGTCCCCTGTGTGTTGTAGGTGTCCTGTGTGTAGTAGGTGTCCTCTGTGTGTGGTAGGTCTCCTTTGTGTTGTAGGTGTCCTCTGTGTGTGGTAGGTGTCCTTTGTGTTGTAGATGTCCTCTGTGTGTGGTAGGTGTCCTCTGTGTGTGGTAGGTGTCCTCTGTGTTGTAGGTGTCCTCTGTGTGTGGTAGGTGTCCTCTCTGTGTGGTAGGTGTCCTTTGTGTTGTAGGTGTCCTCTGTGTGTGGTAGGTGTCCTGTGTGTGGTAGGTGTCCTCTGTGTGTGGTAGGTGTCCTTTTGTGTTGTAGGTGTCCTCTGTGTGTGAAAGGAGTCCTGTGTGTGTGGTGGGTGTCCTGTATGTGGTAGGTGTGCATTGTGTGGTAGGTGTCCTGTGTATGATAAGTGTCCTCTGTGTGGTGGGTGTCCTGTATGTGGTAGGTGTGCATTGTGTGGTAGGTGTCCTGTGTGTGTGGTGGGTGTCCTGTGTGTAGTAGGTGTCCTCTGTGTGTGGTAGGTCTCCTTTGTGTTGTAGGTGTCCTCTGTGTGTGGTAGATGTCCTTTGTGTTGTAGATGTCCTCTGTGTGTGGTAGGTGTCCTCTGTGTGTGGTAGGTGTCCTCTGTGTTGTAGGTGTCCTCTGTGTGTGGTAGGTGTCCTCTCTGTGTGGTAGGTGTCCTTTGTGTTGTAGGTGTCCTCTGTGTGTGGTAGGTGTCCTGTGTGTGGTAGGTGTCCTCTGTGTGTGGTAGGTGTCCTTTTGTGTTGTAGGTGTCCTCTGTGTGTGAAAGGAGTCCTGTGTGTGTGGTGGGTGTCCTGTATGTGGTAGGTGTGCATTGTGTGGTAGGTGTCCTGTGTATGATAAGTGTCCTCTGTGTGGTGGGTGTCCTGTATGTGGTAGGTGTGCATTGTGTGGTAGGTGTCCTGTGTGTGTGGTGGGTGTCCTGTATGTGGTAGGTGTGCATTGTGTGGTAGGTGTCCTGTGTGTGTGGTGGGTGTCCTGTATGTGGTAGGTGTGCATTGTGTGGTAGGTGTCCTGTGTTTTATAAGTGTCCTCTGTGTGGTGGGTGTCCTGTATGTGGTAGGTGTCCTGTGTGTGTGGTGGGTGTCCTGTATGTGGGAGGTGTGTATTGTGTGGTAGGTGTCCTGTGTGTGATAAGTGTCCTCTGTGTGGTGGGTGTCCTGTATGTGGTAGGTGTCCTCTGTGTGGTAGGTGTCCTTTGTGTTGTAGGTGTCCTCTGTGTGGTAGGTGTCCTGTGTTTGGTAGGTGTCCTCTGTGTGTAGTAGGTGTCCTTTTTGTTGTAAGTGTCCTGTGTGTGGTTGGTGTCCTCTGTGTGTGGTAGGTGTCCTTTGTGTTGTAGGTGTCCTCTTTGTGGTAAGTGTCCTGTGTGTGTGGTAGCTTTCCTGTGTGTGTGGTAGGTGTCCTCTGTGGGGTAGGTGTCCTGTGTGTGGTTGGTGTCCTGTGTGTGTGGTAGGTGTCCTGTGTGTGGTAGGTGTCCTGTGTGTGGTAGATGTCCTCTGTGTGTGGTAGGTGTCCTCTTTGTGGTAAGTGTTCGGTGTGTGGTAGGTATCCTCTGTCTGGTAGGTGTCCTCTGTGTGGTAGGTGGCCTCTGTGTGGTAGGTGTCCTGTGTGTCAGTGCTGCATGAACTGTGAAGGTGCATTGATTGTGAAGTCTCAGACTGGTGCATGTGAGGTGTGTGTCCAACATGTGAGCGATGTGTGAATGATGCATAAATGTTGTGCATGTATAAAATTACTTGGGGGGGGGGGGCATGTGAGTGACGTGTGAATTGTGCTCCTGCAGCATGTGTCCTGCATGTGGAGATGCATGCATTATGTATGTGCTGCACGGGTCCAGGCGGTGGATGGCACAAGTATGTCATTAGTCCAGCGTGATGGCGGTGTAAAGGGCCATTAGATCAGCCAATGGCCACGGGATAAGAATCTAGGAGGGATTCTGAGTCAGTTGTTAGTGTTGAGCGAAGCCAAATTTCCTCGCACTTCGTGGTAATGAATCAATTTTCCCTTAAATGGCGGTTAAAAAATAACAATCCATTTGAGCGCGAAGAGGCCGCTGCGGCCATCTTGATTGCAGATCCCGTGTGAAATCTTGTGCACGCTGTGTCTTCAATCAAGATGGCCACGACTGCCTCTTGACTATCCTACTGTATATTGTGCTTGGAGATATTGTACTTTTTACAGTTTTCCTCCAATAAAACTAAAAAAGGATGAATGTATCACTTAAAAAATGTAACAGGAAGTATCTCAGTGTGTCATAAAATCAGACTCACCCGAGCTTTAAGGGTTGGGTCTTTGGGGTTCTCCTTACAAGGCGTGTTGACAATCTGGTACCTCCAGCAATCAGCTCTAATCTGTGGAGGAACCCGGCGGTAGGTGTTCAATTTCCATACTGCGCCACCGCAGGGGAAATTAAGTATTACACCATGTCCATTTCAGCTCATGGGCTGCAGTGTGTAAGACAGGACAGGACAGGACAGGTCCTGCAGAGCAAGAAATGCTTGATGTAAACCTTCTGAGATGAGGATTCTGAACAGACAGTTCCCTCTACCCCAATGTAAAAGGGGTATTTCTATCTCAGACATGGATAGCCTACCGCTAGGATATGCTGTCAATATCAACTAGGTTGGGACCCATTCCTATCTCCAGAATGGGCCCCCCAAAGTGAAGGAGGGCACACCCTCTATTCACCACTTTGGGAGTTCTGTAAAGAGCCGAATGAGCATGCTTGACATAGCGGTGAATGGAGTGGTGGCCGTGCATGCTTGGCACGCTCTCTATTCGCCGCTATGGAATTCCTGGAAAGCATGCCCACTTGGCTATTTACAGAACTCCCATAGCTGTGCACGCATGGCCACCACTTCATTCACTGCTATGGGACTGCTGGTCCAGCCAGCACTCTGCTATGTACAGAACTCTCATGGTGGTGAATGGTTGGTGGCCAAACTTCTCCGGTGCATCCTTCACTGTTCTGGAGATAGGAGCAGGTCCCGCACCTATCTGACATTGATGGTATATCCAAGGGTATGCTGTCAATATATGAGATGGGTCAAATGTCCTAAAAGGGTGTATGAGAGTTTTCTGAATGATACGACCTCCTTAAATATCAAGGTCGTGTAGAAAGCCTCAGGGGCTGAGAGTGAAATAACGATAGGTGCGATGCTTCTCCTTCACACGGGTCTGTCACTGGGTTTTGTGATTATTCTAGTGGTGGAAATATCTCTGACTCATTGATGCTGTTTCCACTTGGTAGAATGCATGTCATTAGATAGAAGTAATTTCACTGCCTGATGACTATCACCCCCATCTTCCTAGCAATTACACTCTGATCTTGTACTGTCTGCAAAGGGGATTCCTGCATTGAATAGGGATGTGGTCTGGAGACCTCTTCACCTGTAATGCAAGGAAAGTCCCTGTGAGGACCTGCTACTTGTTCCCAATGTGAGTGACTGGTCCAGGATTCGTCCAGATCTTCTGCCGAGAGGGGTTGTCTTCTGACAGAATGAATGGTTGACCATGAAGTATATGGATGTCTCGAGTACCTCGGAGTAGCTCTTACTGGGCGATTTCATAAAGTTGGTGTGCTGAGAGGCGTATCTCTTTTATTAAACACATAGCAATTCAGGAGCATGTTTTCTCACAGTTCTGTGTTGCGCTGTTCCTCTTTTATTCCTCCTGGAAATGCAAGAGAAAATTGTAATATTAGTGGCACAATTGCAAACAAATTGTGGAATATATTTAATCCCTGTCCCTATGGCAGTTGGAAGGCCAAGGAAGGTTATAATTTTGGGATACATTTTCACAAATCCCACCCATTTCCTTACTCCCTTTGTGGTCTACCTCAAATCACCTTTCCTCATGACTCTACCACCATGTCTATCTCTGTGATGTTCTTACTGTACAATACAATGGTTGACATCGCATATTAGGTATCGTAGGAGCTGCGGTGTCCATGGAGCATTATACCAAATGTCTTGGGATCATCATGGTTTGCCTTCCAGTAGTGTCCTCATTGGTCATCAGGCTTGCACAATCCCTTTTTTTTATTTATTTTTATTAAGTACTAAGTGTGATTTCTGACCTTATCTGTGGCTTGATGTTCTCAAGATGTTCTTCTGTGCAGTTTTCTGACTTCCTAGGTGAGTTGCTGTTGCACACCTGGCAGTCAACCACTTCACAGAAGATGCACCAGTGATCTTCCTCTCATGCACACGGCCTGTTAATGACTCTTTTTCTTCTACTGAGGACTTCCATGGAGGTCCAAGGGGCTTCTACTGTACCAGCAGGGTTAGAGAATCATTACAGTTCACGTCTGCCTCAGTCTTGGTATTTCTGTGTGGTTGTAGCACCATTGAGTGGTGTTAAGTTGTATTACACTTCGTTTTTCCTGTTACAATACTACTGCATTGTGGGTGGTGCACTGCATTGAGGGAGTGCAAAGCATTCTGGGAAAAAGAAGTCTCCAGGACACAGTACAGAGCTGTCCTATGCATGTCTCCTTCTCAAACTCCACCATCCTTGTAAGAGCATATCTGGTGAGAGATCTACCTTTGTTTCCGGGACATTGTGTGATACAGAGCTGTTCAGTCAGTTGTAATTCTTACTCAGGGAGTTGTTATTACTGTTAGCTAGCCGTGCAATCCTATCTATAGGCAGCCATTTTACCATGTGCTTTTACCGTCATTGTAGATGTTATAGTACATCCTATCCATGCTTAATACTTATACATGTTATTTGTATTCTTGTAGTTTTACCAAATAATCCTGTTTTACCAATCAATCAATCAATCAATCGTATATAATCAATCAATCACATATCTACGACCTGTTGACCAATAAACAAGTTAGACTATAAAGAACAGTCCTCTTATTTGGAAGACAGGAATGGTTTATGCTGAATGTCAGACTGCACTACTGTGTGAAGGTGTATGAAGACAGAACAGTACCTCAGTATTCCTCTGATCTCATACGGAAGTATATAGAGGTTTTTTTTTTTATCTTGGGTTTTGTAGGGCCCTAGAAGAAGAAAAATCATGGCTTGCAGAGATGTAAGGAAGCATTGCTTCTAGGTGGGAATATCTTTGTACATACTGGGTTCGATGGAGAAGATACGGCAGCTTGTGGAGGTTGCACCAATTAACACTGATGAGCCGTACAGACTCTGTGCACTTGTATTCACGATTTATGATTGTTCCAATTTTTTATTAATCCTTTGTAGAATTTCTTTTGATCTTGACATAAAGTTCTTTGTAGAAATGTTGAGGTGGCCATTATATTCCCCTGGAAAGGTGCAAAATATAATAAGCTTTAGAAATGTGAGGTGATACAATCCTGTTATTATGTTTGAAGGGGCAGTTACTTTTGTATCGGGATAGTTTTCGTAATTGGATCCCTTTGCTCCTTAAAGGCATATTCTGTTTGTTTGAAGTTATCCACTTTATACAGGATAGGGGATAACTATTAGATCGGTGGAGGTCCTAGTGCTGGGTCCCCCGCTGATCATTCAGGCATACTTCGACCATTCGGGCTGCTCCTATTGATTTCTGTGGCAATTCTTGTAGACAGCCGAGCGCTGTACTAGAACTTTCCAATCAAGTCTACGATAATACCTGATTTGTACTTATACCACAGGTCCTGCAATCTTCTGGGTCAACCCTTGCTACTACAGTACCTCTGCTCCATAGTCTTGGTATGAATGGCTTCTGATTGTCACATTGTCCAAAAAAAACTAATAAGCTGTTATTTTACTGTGCAGAAGGTCCCTCGAAGGGTCCTAGAGAGGACTTCCACAATTCTAATACAGTATATGCATAAATAAATGGAACACACTTACTGAATTGTCCTTTTTTCCTTTTTCTCTTGGCTCAACATATCTCCAGATATCCAAAAATATAACTTTATGATACTCTGTCATGAGATGTCTCTGTGTGTGTCCACCCAGTGGTTGTGATGTTAATTGCAGCTCAGGTTTTACAAACCTATAACGTTATTGTATTGGATTTTTCTGGTGATTGGAGTCCGTAACCAGATTCCAGCTAGAGGGAGGGTGGATACATCTGTCACCCCAAAAACTAACAGAGTCACCTACGGCAATTGTATCATATACCATGTGGCGAAAGTCCCGTTACTTTCTGCTTCCAGCAATGTTGTATATCCGCAGTCATCCCTGACAATGGGCGGTACTGTGCCGCCAGCCCTAACTAGCAAAAAAATCCTCAATCTCTTGCTTCGTTCTCAGGGCGATGAGTGACAGAGCAGAAACTACCCAGAGTTCTTTGAAGCCGGGCTGCAGTATCTGAGCCTCATAACCTCATGTATCTCTTGTTATAATATGTAGCTGACATTCCTTACAAGCGTTCGCGACTTTAAACAAGCTAAACTAACAGATGAGAAATATTAAAAAGAAAAAAAAATTACAAAAATATTTTATCACAGGTAGCTTTTCCCAGACACCCAAGGGGCCATGATACTTGGCGGCTTGTACTTTTTTCTGAGAGATAGCTGACGGGATTGTAATAATTAGGTGACAGTATCACTAATACGCCGACAGCTGTGGAATAAAACGCTGGTTCAACAGAAAATATCGTCTCTGGATGCCTGGGGCACGTTTACTGTGGATCGGCCCGTGTTTCTTCTCCATCTATTATCTGCTTTGATTATAAAAGCCCGGCATAGGAACAGACGTTAAGTCTCAGAGCAAAAACCACCTAGGTCTGCACATTTCTGCAACTTGTCTCTGATGATAAAAGACAAATAAGAAGGAGATACACGTTTCAGAAATTGGGCACGTTTGTAAGAGCCACCGACCCCCCCTCCCCCCGCAGGAGACCCCTTGTTCAGCACTTTTTAATGGGCTTTTTCAGAAACTGGGTGTTCTGAGCAGCAGATAAAGACGGATCTTTCTCTGTTCTGCTTGGTTTCTATTGCCGCTGTATATCTAGAAGAGTCGCTCTCCTTCCAAACCAGAAAGAGTCTCCAAATAGAAATTGCAGATAAACCAGATGTATACTGCTGGTCTCTTGGCTATGGAGTTGTCAGTTCCAGAGCCGTTACCCATTGGTTTGTGGGTATAACAATAGATGGGGCAGAATTTTGGGGAATGTTTCTTCTAGAAGTATTCATTAGCAATTGGGCAACTAAGGGGACCTATCTCATGTAGGATCTGGAGAACAGGAGGTCAAGAATAGGAAAGAGCTCAAATCTAGACTGGACCCTTGTTAGGGCTCCTGTTTTACACATCATGGGTCGAGGCCAGTTTGCTTGGCTGGTGGATCATTTTCTTATTGAGCATGGCTACATGAAGTATGGATGTAGCAGAGTTGACACACACTTGGTGAGTTATCACATCCAGTTAACGTGTCATGACTGTCATCTCTGCTGCATCTATATACATACTGTGTATAGTATACAATACCCAAAGGTCTGCTTAGTAACCTTATACTTATGTGTATGGATCTCACCAATTTCAAACCCTCGTATCAACCACTTTCCAAGACCTCCTCCACTGGATCCAATTGGGCAACCATGCAGGAGTAGCCCATGTAGAGTTTGGGAACAAGGAAGTCCATATCTGCCAGGACAATGGAGAAAGACCCAAATCTAGAACGGACAAATCGTCCTATGGCTCGTGTTTTACACATCATCGGTTGAGTCCAGTTTCCTTGGCTGGCGGATTATTTTGTTACCTATTGAGCATGGCTTCATGAAGTATACATACAGTATATTGTAGACAGTGCCCAAAAGCCTGCTCAGTAAGATTACACTAATCTGCATGGACCTCACCAATTCCAAACCACCATATTGACCGCTTTCCAACACCCATACCGCCGTGTTTGATTGGGCAACTATGGGGAAGTGGTCCATGTAGGGTCTGGGGAACAGGAGGTCCAGATCTGCTTCTTATAGCTTACAAGAAGAGTGAGGAATGTCTCAAATCTATACAGGACAACCCGTTATAGGGCTTATGTTTTATGCATCATTGGTCAAGTCCAGTTGGCTTGGCTGGTGGATTATTTGATTCCACATCATGCCTATATGGAGTATACATACAGTATAAGGCATACCATGACCAAAAGTCTGCTCAGTATCTGCATGAACCTCACCAATTTAAAACCACCTGACCTCCCAACACCCCCACCACATCTAATTTCCAGAAAAACTAGTATGATCTTAAGCTAAAATTGAACACTCATTAGAAAGAGGATGTGAACCCTCAAGTCATTCATTTCTGGTTATTTAGTCAAGAATGATGGTTGGGTGTGAGGTCCTACGTTGATGTCTCCTCCATCAGGAAATAGATTGTGCCATACTGTACATGTATCCCCATACAATCTGGTGCTGGTGTATCAGAAAGTCTGTTACCAAGTCCAGGTCAAAGTCAGTGATGGCTACTGGAAGTCAGAGGCATTTTTCATTTTTTTCCATTTTCCCCATGGTAATAATGATGGCTGCTTGACCACTGCATTCAGACAGATGGGGCATTGGCTCTCCAACCCCCAGTAATAAATATGGATATAGCAAACATTAACTTGACACATAACTCATTTGCAGGAAACTTAACTTTGATGCTTAAAGTTGGCTGATATTGTGGAGATAATGATTGCTACATCTGTTTTTGGCTGTGTTCACACTTCAGTTATTTCCATCAGTTATTGTGAACCAAAACTACGTAGCTGTGAGTCAAAAACACAGAACAAGCCAGATCTTTCCATTATACCTGATCTCTGTGGAGGCTTCACTACTGGTTTTGGCTCACAAAAACTGATCAGATTACTGAAGTGTGAACACAGCCTTAGTAAAAGCTGTAACTCTTCACACTCCCATGTGTTGTGGCTTAGTTTACTCTACCAATCTTAAGGAAATGTCTCATCAGTAGTCGGCATGCAAATTTTCAACCTAATGATGGCTTCACACTGTATTCTTTGAAAAAATGTTACTGCAATTTTTGATGCAATCTTTTGAGCCTAAGTCAGAAGTGAAACAGTAGGACGGAGAAGAAGATGTCTTTCCTTTATATTTCCCATTCCTTTCAGATCCTTTCCTGGCTATAGCTAAAAAACTGCAACAAAAACTGTTACATTTTTCCAAATATAACATGAAACCACCCTAAAGGGAACAATAGGAGTAACAATGTAACCATGGCACCATGCCGCTTTAAAGGGGCTCTCCATTTAATAAAGTCTCTCACCTTGAGAGCTTTACGAGATCCTATCGACATCAAAGAGTATAACCTTTGCTTGAAAACTTCCCATCAGTCAGGGCGATGAGTAGGTGTAAAATGTATGGTGGGTTTCACATCGGTGGCCCTTGTATGTCACTGCCTCTGCTACTTCTGTTAGGAACTATTATCTTTGAACTACTGATATTCCCATTTTTTGCAATCACCAACACTCCCTTCCTCTCCTTGCTCTGTGTGCAGTTGCACGTCTGCTTCTAATTGTTAATCAATTTCTGCTAAATATGTTGCACTGACCCTTTGCTACCTGACCTTGGATTGTTTCCTGGAATTGCATGAACTCTGCCTGCCTTGACCTCTGCATGTTTACTGACTATGAGTATTGCCTATGCCTGACCCCTTGGTGCCTTTCACCAGTGTCTTTGACCCTGTGGGTCAGCTGGCAACTACACCAGGGCTATTCTGGCCTGGTGGGTTCCCTGAAGTGAAGGCCAGATCCCGGTACAGGGGTTAAAGAGTGAAAACCAGGGGAACGCTAAGATAACGCCCTTACGACTAGCCGAAGGTCAAACAGGTTAGTTGGTAGAGTGGGTCTACACCATTGCTTGTTACAGGGTTTCAGTAATCGGACTTCGAAAGTTAGGTGGTTACAAGTGAGACATGGCAACCATGACCATGACAAGTGATGTAGTCAAGGAGGGAGATTTATTAATATTGTCACAAGATGCAGGAACTCCCCCGACGGTACAATGTATCAATGTGGTCTCATAAATATTGATCAAATCACTTAGTGACCTGGACACATTTACCTACCTTAACTGACCTTGAGGCTACTATACATGTAAACCAATCACTTTTACAAAAAATTGGTGAACTTGACTCCTTTCTCTCTGCCGTGTTAAGTTGTCACATGGGATATCCTTCACTTTTTCACGACATTTTGTTCCCCATTGGCCTTCTTTTGAACATTTCCATGCTATTAGAAGCTGTATCTAATTCAATTTTGCATTAGTTTTCCTTGACCATTTAATATCCCCTGCACCCCAGGCTCAAAGCGTTCTATAATGGATTGAATAGTCTGCCTTTTTGTACTGGTGATGGAGTAAAAGTAACTCGCTCCTCGACAGACCTTGTCTAATCTCTGTTTTATTAAATCTATGTGCGCTGTTGGCTCCATCCCTAAAATGTAACTTCTGCTCTCAAACCGGGGAAGCAAAGCAGATTGTAAGCCAAGTCTAACCTTGACGTTACGAGTTCATCAAATCATTTAAGTGCCTGAAATGCAGCAGGAAGAAATGGACAAGTTAGATTTTTTTTTTACTCCATCTAAAAAGTTGATTAAAGTGACATTGACTTGGCAGGCCAGTGTGTGGGTTTCATTTCCATTCATTAACCTGGGAGATTTTCAGCCTCAGATGGAAAGACTGCAAAGGCGAGGGAAAAATTAGTTTTTCATCAGCCCAGGAGCACAAAATGCACTGAAACGAACCAAGTGTGAGACATGGAGCCCACGATAAAAAGTACCTGAGCCTGATATGGTGGACACCTGAGAGCACAACCTAAATGGGGTGCAAGTCAAGGTCAATGAAAAATTTAAGGCGGTTATTAGTACTGGTCGAATAAGAAGCCAAAATGTGAAAGTCTAGTCTCAAAATGGGCATGATCTCCTTCTAGAATGTCCAACTGAGGAAGAGTCCTAGCTCATCATAACCTAAAAGGTTGACTCTAACCAGTAGGCATGCAAAGGGGCTATAATTAGTGTTCTTTATAGATGTTGCGAATTTTAGAAGTCATCGTTATACAATGTTCTGCTTACGACCATCCTTGATTTACCATGAAATAGCCTATGGCGATATCCAATTTTGATGTGTGTAGGGTCAACTCCAGGGTTCTTGTCAAGCCTTGGCCACCAATGTCACAGTAGGTTCCTTGTCTATATCATACTCTTAGATAACACCCCTTAAAGTGCCATGGACATTGCCAGCCAAAATGCTCCCCTAGCAATCCAGCTATACAGTCTCTACCAGTGCCCTCAGTCTTTCTCTTTCAGTGCCAACATGCAAAAAGAATCCTTCCTGGGGAAGTGTTTGCCCTTTCTAATCACAAAACATCAGCAAAACAAATGCAAATAAATTTCAGTGCCAGCTACTGTTCCTTGTAACTTATGGAGGAGAGCTAATTTGCATACTTTTCTCCAGGGACTATTGCCTGTGAGACCTCCTACACCAGCTGGATCTCCACTTGGAGAACCAGTATACCCCCAAGAGAATGGTAGGTGATACATTTAGCGAGAGGAACACCCAAAAATGGTCTTCTACAGGGGTGGTCTTCAAACAGAAGATAGTATGTATATATACATATAACATATATATATATATATATATATATGTTATAAGGTCCTTGAGAAATGTGGTTGAGATCAGTGAGGTCTATCAAAGAGGTTGAGATTTACAGAGGTTTCATTGCATCTCTTAACCTGCACATGGCAGAATAATTTTTAGTCAGATAAGGGTTTTGGGACAAATACCAAAAAGCAAATCAACATGTATCATGATTAACATGGCCATCCAGGTCCGACTACCTGGGGAGAGTGTGGGGCAGGCAGGTGAACTCTGTAATGGGCTCTGGCTGGTGGCGAGGTGCTGCCATCTGTTCCACTACTAAATTGGAGATGACATCTTATGATCAATTATTCCAGGCCGAGTAACAGGTGTTTCAGGAAGAGTGGGCAATGTCTCCAGGCACAATGCTGGACCATCTTCAGACCGCGTCTCGGCCTTAGATGCAGATGTGGCGAGTTGTGCTACTTCTGCCAGAAAAAAAATGCTAATTTAAAAAATGCTAATTTGAGTTAAAAAAAAGAAATGTTTTATCATTAAAATAAATGGCTTCTTGTATAATTATAGGGACACGGTCCTGATGCAAAGTGTTCTTGGAACTCATTGTGCTAAATGTGTTTAGAGAAGAATCATTGAATGAAGGTCAATAAGATCTTATCAGTCAGATACGTGGCCCGTTATACATTACACTCACTGACATAAAATCCCACCAAAAAGGAGATGTTGGGATGAAGCTTTCTCTTTGTGACTGTAATGATGAGAAATGGAAGTTATTATAATATTAGAGGAAAGGAGAAGATTATAGGGACACTGTACAAGTGAAAGGAGGTCCTAGAAGCCTGTTGGATGCCTTTAGCCTGGATACAAGATGAGATACAGCCTCTATCCTGGATACAAGATGAGATACGACCTTTAGCTTGGATACAAGATGAGATACAGCCTCTAGCCTGGATACAAGGTGAGATACGGCCTCTAGCCGGATACAAGATGAGATAAAGCTTTTAGCCTGGATACAAGATGAGATACGGCCTCTAGTATGGATACAAGGTGAGAAAAGGCCTCTAGCTTTCATACAAGATGAGATACGGCCTCTAGTCTGGATACAAGATGAGATACAGCCTCTAGCCTGGATACAAGATGAGATACAGCCTCTAGCCTGGATACAAGATGAGATACGACTTCTAGTCTGGATACAAGGTGAGATACGGCGTCTAGCCTGGACACAAGATGAGATACGGCCTCTAGCCTGGATACAAGATGAGATACGGCCTCTAGCCTGGATACAGGATGAGATACGGCCTCTAGCCTGGATACAAGATGAGATACGGCCCCTAGCCTGGACACAAGATGAGATTTGGCCTCTAGCCTGGATACACGATAAGATACAGCTTCTAGCCTGGATACAAGATGAGATACGGCCTCTAGCCTGAATACAGGATGAGATACGGCCTCTAGCCTGGATACAAGATGAGATACGGCCCCTAGCCTGGACACAAGATGAGATTTGGCCTCTAGCCTGGATACACGATAAGATACAGCTTCTAGCCTGGATACAAGATGAGATACGGCCTCCAGCCTGGATACAAAATGAGATACAGCCTGTACACTGGATACAAGATGAGATACGGCTTCTAGCCTGTATACAAGATGAGATATGGCCTCTAGCCTAGATACAAGATAACATACAGCTTCTAGCCTGGATACAAGATGAGATACGGCCTCTAGCCTGTATACAAGATGAGATATGGCCTCTAGCCTGGATACAAGATGAGATACGGCCTCTAGCCTGTATACAAGATGAGATATGGCCTCTAGCCTAGATACAAGATAACATACAGCTTCTATCCTGGATACAAGATGAGATACGGCCTCCAGCCTGGATACAAAATGAGATACAGCCTGTACACTGGATACAAGATGAGATACGGCCTCCAGCCTGGATACAAAATGAGATACAGCCTGTATACTGGATACAAGATGAGATACGGCCTCTAGCCTGTATACAAGATGAGATATGGCCTCTAGCCTGGATACAAGATGAGATACAGCCTGTATACTGGATACAAGGTGAGATACGGCATCTAGCCTGTATACAAGATGAGATACAGCCTTTAGCCTGGATACATGATGAGATACAGCCTCTACACTTGTGCTCTAGCCTGGATACATGATGAGATACAGCCTGTACACTGGATACAAGATGAGATACGGCCTCTAGCCTGTATACAAGATGAGATATGGCCTCTAGCCTGGATACTAGATGAGATACAGCCTGTATACTGGATACAAGGTGAGATACGGCATCTAGCCTGTATACAAGATGAGATACAGCCTTTAGCCTGGATACATGATGAGATACAGCCTCTACACTTGTGCTCTAGCCTGGATACAAGATGAGATACGGCATCTAGCCTGTATACAAGATGAGATACAGCCTTTAGCCTGGATACATGATGAGATACAGCCTCTACACGTGTGCTCTAGCCTGGATACATGATGAGATAGATTGGCCATGGAGGCATACAGGTTCCTGGTAGCTGCAGCACATTTCCCACAGGTGTTATGGCTGGGCCTATAGATCCTGCACACTCAAAGGTCCGTATACGGAACCATTCATTTCAATGGATCCACAGAAAAAAAGAAAAAAAAAACGAAGGTACTTTGTATGCCTTTAGTTTCCATATTTCCGTTCAAAGATAGAACATGTCCTATTATTGTCCGCATAACGTACAAGGAAAGTTCTGTTCTATTAGGGGCCAACTGTTCCGTTCTGCAAAAAATGGAATGCACAAGGACGTCATCTGTATTTTTTGCGTACCGCAAAATACTAAAAAAGCCATACTGTCGTGTGCAAGGGGCCTAATAGGACATGTTCTATCTTTGAACAGAACGGAAAAACCAAAATACGGAAATGGAAGGCATACGGAGTACCTTCCGTGTTTTTCGCGGATCCATTAAAATGAATGGCTCCGTATACGGAACGCAAAAAACGGAACATAAACGGAAAAAAAATAATAATCTCTTTCTCATTGACAACCCGCACCATAGTTCCTATAGCTTGCATTTCCCACAAATGGATTTGAAATCTATGACATGGGATGAACAGAGTGAACATGTGATGTAACCTCTTTCAAATAAAAATGGACGGAAACCATAAGCAGGTGGCTGCATGTGGATTGGCCCCGAGGTAAACCCACATGTTACCCTTTCACTTCTGCTCCTGATTTTGTAACAGTTTCTAGCTACGTTAACATACTTGCTGGTGGTTTCTATCATGCACCAGAATTTTTAGCTATTTATAGGGTGTATCAACAATTGTTAAACTCTTGCTGACAGTTTCAGGATGTGACATAGTTTGTCCCCCGCAGCTATCCTACTTGTTGACAGTTTCAGCATGTGACATAGTTTGTCCCCCGCAGCTATCCTACTTGTTGACAGTTTCAGGATGTGACATAGTTTGTCCCCTGCAGCTATCCTACTTGTTGACAGTTTCAGGATGTGACATAGTTTGTCCCCCGCAGCTATCCTACTTGTTGACAGTTTCAGGATGTGACAGTTTGTCCCCCGCAGCTATCCTACTTGTTGACAGTTTCAGGATGTGACATAGTTTGTCCCCCGCAGCTATCCTACTTGTTGACAGTTTCAGCATGTGACATAGTTTGTCCCCCGCAGCTATCCTACTTGTTGACAGTTTCAGGATGTGACATAGTTTGTCCCCTGCAGCTATCCTACTTGTTGACAGTTTCAGGATGTGACATAGTTTGTCCCCTGCAGCTATCCTACTTGTTGACAGTTTCAGGATGTGACATAGTTTGTCCCCCGCAGCTATCCTACTTTTTGACAGTTTCAGGATGTGACATAGTTTGTCCCCTGCAGCTATCCTACTTGTTGACAGTTTCAGGATGTGACATAGTTTGTCCCCCGCAGCTATCCTACTTGTTGACAGTTTCAGGATGTGACATAGTTTGTCCCCTGCAGCTAGGCATAGTTGTCCCCTGCAGCTATCCTATTGTGACAGTTTCCGGATGTGACATAGTTTGTCCCCTGCAGCTATCCTACTTGTTGACAGTTTCAGGATGTGACATAGTTTGTCCCCTGCAGCTATCCTACTTGTTGACAGTTTCAGGATGTGACATAGTTTGTCCCCTGCAGCTATCCTACTTGTTGACAGTTTCAGGATGTGACATAGTTTGTCCCCTGCAGCTATCCTACTTGTTGACAGTTTCAGGATGTGACATAGTTTGTCCCCTGCAGCTATCCTACTTGTTGACAGTTTCAGGATGTGACATAGTTTGTCCCCTGCAGCTATCCTACTTGTTGACAGTTTCCGGATGTGACAGTTTGTCCCCTGCAGCTATCCTACTTGTTGACAGTTTCCGGATGTGACAGTTTGTCCCCTGAGGCTATCCTACTTGTTGACAGTTTGTAGCATGCAACATACATTTTGCTACACGTAAATATGCCAACAGCAGTTTACCAACTTTTTTACAGTTTCCATGATGCAAAAGATATTTTTTTTCATACATAAGAAATGTTCAAAGCCATGAATTCAATTGTTGTTGATTTAAAGACACAATAAATTGTTAGCGGCATGCAAGACATGTTAGCAGCTACAAACCTACTTCTTGATGGTTTCCAACATGCAACATATGTCTCCAATACATACGATATATTAGAAGCAATTAGATCACGTGGCGTTCTTTGCGGTCCGCAAATTGCGGATGCCGCAAAGAAAAAACGGATGCCGCCTGTGTGCCTTCCGCAATTTGCGGAACGGAACAGGAGGCCCATTATAGAAATGCCTATTTTTGTCCACAAAGCAGACAAGAATAGGACATGCCTCATAATTTTTGCGGGGCCACGGAACGGAGCAACGGATGCGGACAGCCCATGGAGCGCTGCCCGCATCTTTTGCGGACCCATTGAAATGAATAGTTCCGTATACCGAATCAAAATACGGCCCGTATACGGAACACTAAAAATGTTCGGGTGAACGAGCCCATATAGAGAGAGGATCACACAAAATTTGGGAATCAAGATAAACACCAGTGACAGTGGTCGAGCAGGGGCCATTTGATCACAGCCTTTAAGGGCGACTTACGGTATCTGCCATTATGTTAACCCTTCCTGTGCTGAGCCTTTCTGGTTCTGTGTCATACATTGACGCACATAATGCCGCCAGGACTGAGGCTCCGCTCGCCTCCTTACCGCACAGTCTGCGTGCATCTTAATTACGTCACATGCTTAATGAAGCAAATGCAATTGGAAAGCGGCGCGGTCCGTCTGCGAGCAGCAAGTCTTTATTCCGCTAATTCAGCAGATTTGGGGGGGGGGGGATGCTTTTAATCCATATTTAATAAAATGGGGTCTACCCCGATCCTGTAACGCTCCATATACGTTACCAGTCTTCACTCGCCTTATTGGTCCGCTGGCAATCACACAGATCGTTTAGGTGGAGCAGACCCACAGAGGCTGGCGGCCCCCCCATCACTGAGCCCCCCACAGCTCTCACCGCTGTGCTGATGGCAGAGGAGGTGACGGCTTTTTAACTAGTTCAATATATCCGACTTGACAAAGTGACTGATGACGGCAGAGCGGGTCGAGCGCTGCGGTTACGCACTTCATAGGTAGGTGTCTTGAAGGCTGAGATTAATTGACCTGGAGGTGACCAGGAGGAATCGCCTCCGCTGCTTACTGAGCGCTAATGTGGAGCCGGCCTCGGAGAGCATGGCTCTGTGCTCGCTGCACCATTGGATGCTCTGCAGTCTGCAAATTGCGGATCCGCAAAACACGGGTACCGGCCATGTGCATTCCGTATGTTGCAGAACAGCCTACCCCTAATAAAACAGTCCTATCCTTGTCTGTAATGAAGACATTGAAGTGAATAGTTCCACATACGGGCTGCAAAGCAAAACGAAACAAAAAAAACGTAACGGACACAGAAAAAAAATACGTTTGTGTGTATATAAGTGTTCACAGTCTTGAGGCAACTAAGTATAAAAGTCGCACCGCTGCTGACTCAAGATTTTGGCCTCTTGCACACGAACGTTGTGTGCCCGTGACCGTATTGCGGCTGGCATACTGCGGGTCCGCAATACACGGGCACTGGCCCATTCACAGATGCGGACCCATTCACTTGAATGCGGAACGGAAGCACGGATCGGAACCCCGCGGAAGCACTACGGAGTGCTGCCGTGGCGTTTCTGTCCGTACCTCCGCACCGCGAAATGAATAGAACTTGTTATATTTTTTTGCGGTGCGGAAAAATCACGGACCCATTCAAGTTAAATGGGCCTCGATTTTTCCCAACCGCAGGACGGACGTTGCCCGTGTATTGGGGATTGCAAATTGCGGTCCCCAATTAACGGAACGGATGAACAGCGTCCGTGTGCAAGAGGCCTTAATTCCAGATTTCTTAAAGGGGAGATTATTGCGGAAGACCGTTAACCCATCCCTGACGTGTGATGCTGGTTGACAACCATGAATGGCAGCCATTGCAATGCCCAGGAAGGTTGTCACCCAAGAGAAGGGTTTGTTACAATTGTATCGACTCTGGACAATCCTCTGAGAGTCAAACACAGCAGCACAATTCATTTCCCCGCTCCGATTGTTACAATGTATCGACCTGCTGTTAAACTCACAGAGGACTTTCCAGACTGGATACAATTGTAACAACCCTCAGAGGGGAGATTTAGGCCTGTGTAAATGTTCCTGATCACTGACAGCAAGCAGAGATCTTAGAAATGGGGAGGAATTGAAACAAGTCTATGAGAAATTAGCAGAACCTCCATTATACAACAATCTAACAATTTTAATCCTGCACCTAATGGTCCCGAAATTTGGTATTCTACCATGGGTCTAAAATAAACAGTCATTGTCCTCTGTCACTCTCAGGGACCATTGTTTTTGGTACAGGCCAATGGACCCGTTATAATCAGGCATACACAGATGTTTCCATCCTTAAAGGAGTATTCCGATTATAACAAGTTGTCCCTATCCACAGCATAGGTGATAACTATCAGATCAGTGGGGGTTCAACCGCTGAGACCCCCACTGATCATGAGAATAGGTGCCCCTTACCCTGTGGAGCCCCCCTGAAATGGACGGAGCAGCTGGTCAGAAAAACGCGCCGCTACTCTATTCATTTGTATGTCAGCAACGGATATAGCCTAGTTTAGCTTTCTGCTATCTCCAGTGCTCCGTCCATTTCCATGGGGGCTCTTCAGAGTACGGACTACGGTTCTCGTGATCGATGGAAGTCCTAGCTGTAGGACCCCCCCACTGATCTGGTAGTTAAACCCTATACCATAGCTTCAACTCCAAGTGCTTTACAATATCACAGCATGCTAGTAAAACCCTAGACAGACCACAATTTCCATCTCAACCACTAGGTGGCAATATATACAAAAATATAGGATAGGCATCTTGTGACAAAATATCTCAAAACCATTTTTTTATTTTTATTTTTCAAAGCTGGTCATCTCACATCTTGGGATATGTTGAGCCAAGAGGAGAGATAAGGCAGGAAACAGAAAGATAAAACCTCTCGCCTTCCACCGCCAGGATCTACCGCTGCCCACCATAACAGCATATATTATTAGGGATTTGTATGATTCGTGGATAAGTCCAGAGTTTATGATAATCTGACAACTGAAGATAGATTATCCATATAGTATCTCAGTCACTGTAGTCAGAGGAACCTCACATTCTCCAGGTCAAACACATAGCATTGACCGCCAATGTCTCACCTGCTTCACGTTCTTCTGATCTCCTCATATAAGGAGCCTTCCTGGCAACACAAAGTTAATCCCACAGTAATATCAGAAATGCACTGCTGCTGTCAGGCAGAAATGATGGTTTTAATAAGACTGTCACGGGAGGTGTATCCAGAAAGATCTACTGTCCATTACAAGATTTGCTTTTGCTTACCCTAAATAACCAGCTGTGTATATTGCATCCCTGAGGGGCAGGCTCTTATAATTATATGGATGGCCAGGTTGTCCTGGAGCATCCCCTACAATAGCCGGTGTTTTTCATGACCAAGTCTTCCGCTAAATGACATTTGCCATTCTCAGAGCTGCGAGGCTGGAATAAATAATAGGGTAGTGACATGATGGCTTGCAAACCATACAGATTTAGGCTGTGCACTTCTAGGTCCTGGGTTGTTCTGGATAATGGGCCATGGTACTCGGTGGTGCTGTTGGACTCTGTCATTAGAGATGAGCGAATTTCCCAAAAATTTGATTTGGCCGATACGCCAAATTTTTCGAAAAAATTTGATTCAATACAAATTTATTTGTATAGAGGTGTAGAACACTGTGCCTGTATAGCGGTGTAGAACACTGTGCCTGTATAGCGGTGTAGAACACTGTGCCTGTATAGTGGTGTAGAACACTGTGCCTGTATAGTGGTGTAGAACACTGTGCCTGTATAGTGGTGTAGAACACTGTGCCTGTATAGCGGTGTAGTACACTGTGCCTGTATAGTGGTGTAGAGCACTGTGCCTGTATAGCGGTGTAGAGCACTGTGCCTGTATAGCGGTGTAGAACACTGTGCCTGTATAGCGGTGTAGAACACTGTGCCTGTATAGCGGTGTAGTACACTGTGCCTGAATAGTGGTGTAGAACACTGTGCCTGTATAATGGTGTAGAACACTGTGCCTGTATAGCGGTGTAGTACACTGTGCCTGTATAGCGGTGTAGAACACTGTGCCTGTATAGCGGTGTAGAACACTGTGCCTGTATAGCGGTGTAGAACACTGTGCCTGTATAGCGGTGTAGAACACTGTGCCTGTATAGCGGTGTAGAATACTGTGCCTGTATAGCAGTGTAGAACACTGTGCCTGTATAGCGGTGTAGAACACTGTGCCTGTATAGCGGTGTAGAACACTGTGCCTGTATAGTGGTGTAGAACACTGTGCCTGTATAGTGGTGTAGAACACTGTGCCTGTATAGCGGTGTAGAACACTGTGCCTGTATAGTGGTGTAGAACACTGTGCCTGTATAGAGGTGTAGAACACTGTGCCTGTATAGCGGTGTAGAACACTGTGCCTGTATAGCGGTGTAGAACACTGTGCCTGTATAGCGGTGTAGAACACTGTGCCTGTATAGCGGTGTAGAACACTGTGCCTGTATAGTGGTGTAGAACACTGTGCCTGTACAGAGGTGTAGAACACTGTGCCTGTATAGCGGTGTAGAACACTGTGCCTGTATAGTGGTGTAGAACACTGTGCCTGTTTAGCGGTGTAGAACACTGTGCCTGTATAGCGGTGTAGAACACTGTGCCTGTATAGCGGTGTAGAACACTGTGCCTGTATAGGGGTGTAGAACACTGTGCCTGTATAGCGGTGTAGAACACTGTGCCTGTATAGTGGTGTAGAACACTGTGCCTGTATAGGGGTGTAGAACACTGTACCTTGCAGTAACACACATAGGGAGTCTGCTGTGGTAGTAAAATAATACTGTGAGTCCGTATGACATGCAGGTTACAGGCGTCGCTCTTAGAATCACTGCACACTTCACTTTCTTACATCCCTTCATTTATAAGTCATTAAAAAATGAAAAAAATAATACACAAGATTGGTATCGCTGCATCCGTAACGACCTGATCTATGAAAGTATCATGTTACTAATCCCATGTGGTGAATGCCGTAAAAAATTACTGCAAAAAACAATGACAGAATTGCTGTTTTTGTCACCTCACCGCCCCAAAAAATAAAAATACCAAGTGATCAAAAAGATATATGTACCCAAAAATTATACCAATAGAAACTACAGCTCGCCCGCAAAAAAAAAGCCCCAATACAGCTACATTAGTGAAAAAATAAAAATGTTATGGACTTTAGTATATAGCGATGCGAAATATAATTTATTTTTAACTCAAAAGGGTCAGCACTATTGTGGAGGTCTGTGGGTAGTCAGCACTATTGTGGAGGCCTGTGGAAAGTCGTCACTATTGTGGAGGTCTGTGTGAAGTCAGCACTATTGTGGAGGTCTGTGTGAAGTCAGCACTATTGTAGATGTCTGTGTGAAGTCAGCACTATTATAGAGGTCTGTGTAAACTCAGCACTACTATGGAGATCTATGTGAAGTCAGCACTATTTTAGAGGTCTGTGTGAAGTCAGCACTATTGTGGAGCTCTGTGTGGATTCATCACTATTGTGGAAAGTCAGCACTATTGTGGAGGTCTATGAAAAGTCAGCACTATTGTGGAGGTCTGTGTAAACTCAGCACTACTATGGAGGTCTGTGTGATGTCAGCACTATTATGGAGCTCTTTGTGGATTCAGCACTATTGTGGAGATCTGTGTGAAGTCAGCACTATTGTAGAGGTCTATGGGAAGTCAGAACTATTGTAGAGGTCTGTGGGAAGTCAGCATTATAGTAGAGGTCTGTGGGAAGCCAGCACTATTGTAGAGGTCTGTGGATTGTCAGCACTATTGTAGAGGTCTGTGGGAAGTCAGCACTATTGTAAAGGTCTGTGGGAAGCCAGCACTATTGTAAAGGTCTGTGGGAAGCCAGCACTATTGTAGAGGTCTGTGTGAAGTCAGCACTATTGTAGAGGTCTGTGGGAAGCCAGCACTATTGTAAAGGTCTGTGGGAAGCCAGCACTATTGTAGAGGTCTGTGTCAAGCCAGCACTATTGTAGAGGTCTGTGTGAAGCCAGCACTATTGTAGAGGTCTGTGTGAAGCCAGCACTATTGTAGAGGTCTGTGGGAAGTCAGCACTATTGTAGAGGTTTGTAGGAAGTCAGCACTATTGTAGAGGTCTGTGTGAAGTCAGCACTATTGTAGAGGTCTGTGGATGGTCAGCACTATTGTAGAGGTCTGTAGGAAGTCAGCACTATTGTAGAGGTCTGTGGGAAGTCAGCACTATTGTAGAGGTCTGTGGAAGGTCAGCACTATTGTAGAGGTCTGTGGAAGGTCAGCACTATTGTAGAGGTCTGTGGAAGGTCAGCACTATTGTAGAGGTCTGTGGAAGGTCAGCAGTATTGTAGAGGTCTGTGGAAGGTCAGCACTATTGTAGAGGTCTGTGGAAGGTCAGCAGTATTGTAGAGGTCTGTGGAAGGTCAGAACTATTGTAGAGGTCTGTGGGAAGTCAACATTGTTCCATAGGACGGTGTAGTCCCAAGTCCTAAAGAGTCTTCAATTTATATTCTACAAAGTTCAAGTGCTTTTCTCCTTTAGGAGGGACTACCAACCATCATGTGTCATCGTTCCACCTAGAATGGACTAAAAACACTAAGTTTCTGTGCCTTATGTGAGATAATATTATAACCATCAAGTGTTTTTGAGCCATTGTCATGTGAAAAAAGAAAAAGTAATATCTTTCATTGAAACCAGTATGGTCTGTGACTGTTTCTTTGAAAGGAAACCCTCAGCCAGCTTACAAGCAACTAGTACAAGATGTAGCAGTGCTGAATGTATCATTGAACTGTTTGAGCTAAAAAAATTTAAGGGGATTATGTAGGTAAAACTTAAAGGGGATAGTCCATTTTGATTTGTTAAATGGAGTCCAACCACTGAGCCCCCAAACACTACAAAAATGTGGAAACAGTTCCAAATAAGCAACAGAGCTCTGCTTATCCATAGACAATGTGGAGGTACCGTATGAAGTGCCTTCATGGGTCCATTACTGCCGCCATTTATCAGATGGCAAAGTAGCCAGCAGCAGGATTATTCCCTCACAGACATAACTAAGGATGCGAATACATAAGGAGATGTCAAGGTGGAATAGTGGTGATGTGTATGTCAGGTGCAGCACGACTCTACAAACCATCATGTGCTCACATGGATGTCGATGTCTGGCTGTCCAGGCTCATTCCTTGTCCTTGTAATTAAACAACTCAACCCATTTCTGACCTGACTGCAGAGTCCATTTCTACAATTACCTTCTATCAGCAGCAAGATTTACTAAAGAGCCGCGAGGATTTCTGCACTCAGCATCGATACAAATCACAATGGTTGCAGCTTACAGCGGGAGACAGGTTACCGAGCAGCAGTGCCAACCACACTCCATATTATCATCGCTACCATGTGACAGCACATGCTGAGCACACCTTCTTATTATTGTGACAGCACTTCCCATCATGCCTCAGGAGAGAGCACAAAATGTATGAGGACCGATGAACACGACTCATCACCACCTACTATATCATAAATATTGTAACTGCATGAAAATATGATGATTATTCTTTTCAGTTCAACTCCTTAATGTAAAAGGCAGTAATATATCAGTTATATCCTTGTACATAGGAGCAGTATTATAGTAGTTATATTCTTTTACATAAGAGCATCATTATATCAGTTATATTCTTGTACAAACTATAGAGACAGTATTATAGCAGTTATTTTCTTGGACATAGGAGGCAGTATTATAGTAGTTATATTCTTGTACATAGGAGCAGTATTATAGTAGTTATATTCTAGTATATAGGAGGCAATAATATAGTAGTTATATTCTTTTACAAACTATAGAGACAGTATTATAGCAGTTATTTTCTTGGACATAGGAGTAGTAATATAGTAGTTATATTCCTTTACATAGAAGCAGTATTATAGTAGTTATATTCTTGTACATAGGAGCAGTATTATAGTAGTTATATTCCTGTACATAGGAGGCAGTATTATAGTAGTTTTATTCTTGTACATAGGAGCAGTATTATAGTAGTTATATTCCTGTACATAGAAGCAGTATTATAGTAGTTATATTCTTGTATATAGGAGCAGTGTTATAGTAGTTATATTCTTGTACATAGGATGCAGTATTATAGTTGTTATATTGTTGTACATAGGAGCAGTATTATAGTAGTTATATTCTTGTACGTAGGAGCGGTATTATAGTAGTTATATTTTTGTACATATGAGCAGTATTATAGTAGTTATATTCTTGTACATAGGAGCGGTATTATAGTAGTTATATTCTTGTACGTAGGAGCGGTATTATAGTAGTTATATTCTTGTACATAGGAGTCAGTATTATAGTAGTTATATTCTTGTACATAGAAGGCAGTATTATAGTAGTTATATTCTTGTACATAGGAGCAGTATTATAGCAGTTATATTCTTGTACATAGGAGCAGTATTATAGTAGTTATATTCTTGTACATAGGAGCAGTATTATAGTAGTTATATTCTTGTACATAGGAGCAGTATTATAGCAGCTATATTCTTGTACATAGGAGCAGTATTATAGTAGTTATATTCTTGTACATAGGAGGCAGTATTATAGTAGTTATATTCTTGTACATGGGAGGCAGTATTATATTCTTGTACGTATATTTTTATTCATCAAGACAATATTATAAAAGTTATATTCTTTTACAGGTACATGGAATTGTTATAGAAGTTAATATTTTATTTCTATAGATGGCAGTAGAAAATAATATACAGCTTGAATATGCAGGACTTGATAGTAATTGGCTTGGCATTGTAATTATCTTTAAGGTGTTCATATTTTACAAACAGTTATCGAGAATTGTTGCACTTTTGTCTTTCACAGCCAGTATTGCACTAAATATCAGGTGTCATTCTTGTTTTCTGCTGCTTCCTTCGTGCCCCATGTGTCTCATTATTTTTTTCTTTTTGCATGTACTTGCTTTCTTGTCTCTCAGTAACACCGAGCTGTAGATAGTAACACAAGCGGCTGTATTGTTAGTAAGGACACGCAGCAACACCCACCTCTATTATAACCTGTACCTGTATGGATTGCAGCAGATCAAACACGTCTTGTCACCATCATAACTGACTTTCTAAGGACACAGTGACCTTTTTCCTCTTGGCAGAATGGAAATATGCAGAAGATGGTATTTGAAGCTGCCATTACCTCAATGACTTATATATTTCCAATATTCTTCTGGATGTAAGAAGATGAGTTCTCAATATTTTTTATTTTTTTTTTTAACCGATTACTGGTAACCAGCTGCAAATATTATTATATCATGACATCACTTTCTATGTGTTCCAGATTATTAGATATTATAGTGAATATATATTTCACTGTAGGGGGTAGTATTTCTGTAGTTACATTTCTATACAAAGGATTAGTATTGCAGTAGGTGTGTTCATGTACATAGGAGCAGTATTATAGTAGTTATATTCTAGTACATAGGAGCAGTATTATAGTAGTCTATATTCTTGTACATAGGAGCAGTATTATAGTAGTTATATTCTTGTATAATAGGAGCAGTATTATAGTAGTTATATTCTTGTGCATAGGAGCAGTAGTATAGTAGTTATATTCTTGTACATAGAAGCAGAATTATAGTAGTTTATATGCTTTACATAGGAGCAGTATTATAGTAGTTATATTCTTGTACATAGGAGCAGTATTATAGTAGTTATATATCTTGTACCTAGGAGCAGTATTATAGTAGTTAGATTTTTTGTACATAGGAGGCAGTATTATAGTAGTTAGATTCTTTTACATAGGAGGCAGTATTATAGTAGTATATTCTTGTACATAGGAGCAGTATTATAGTAGTTATATTATTGTACGTAGGAGCAGTACTATAGTAGTTATATTCTTGATACATAGGAGCCAGTATTATAGTAGTTATAAGTCTTGGACATAGGAGCAGTATTATAGTATTTATATTCTGGTTCATAGGAGGCAGTATTATAGTAGTATATTCTTGTATTCTTGTACATAGAGGCAGTATTATAGTAGTTATATTCTTGTACATAGGAGGCAGTATTATAGTAGTTATATTCTGTACATAGGAGCAGTATTATAGTAGTTATATTCTTGTACATAGGAGCAGTATTATAGTAGTTATATTCTTGTACATAGGAGGCAGTATTATAGTAGTTATATTCTTGTACATAGGAGGCAGTATTATAGTAGTTATATTCTTGTACATAGGAGCAGTATTATAGTAGTTATATTCTTGTACATAGGAGCAGTATTATAGTAGTTATATTCTTGTACATAGGAGCAGTATTATAGTAGTTATATTCTTGTACATAGGAGCAGTATTATAGTAGTTATATTCTTGTACATAGGAGCAGTATTATAGTAGTTATATTCTTGTACATAGGAGCAGTATTATAGTAGTTATATTCTTGTACATAGGAGGCAGTATTATAGTAGTTATATTCTTGTACATAGGAGCAGTATTATAGTAGTTATATTCTTGTACATAGGAGCAGTATTATAGTAGTTATATTCTTGTACATAGGAGGCAGTATTATAGTAGTTATATTCTTGTACATAGGAGCAGTATTATAGTAGTTATATTCTTGTACATAGGAGGCAGTATTATAGTAGTTATATTCTTGTACATAGGAGCAGTATTATAGTAGTTATATTCTTGTACATAGGAGCAGTATTATAGTAGTTATATTCTTGTACATAGGAGCAGTATTATAGTAGTTATATTCTTGTACATAGGAGCAGTATTATAGTAGTTATATTCTTGTACATAGGAGCAGTATTATAGTAGTTATATTCTTGTACATAGGAGCAGTATTATAGTAGTTATATTCTTGTACATAGGAGGCAGTATTATAGTAGTTATATTCTTGTACATAGGAGCAGTATTATAGTAGTTATATTCTTGTACATAGGAGCAGTATTATAGTAGTTATATTCTTGTACATAGGAGCAGTATTATAGTAGTTATATTCTTGTACATAGGAGGCAGTATTATAGTAGTTATATTCTTGTACATAGGAGCAGTATTATAGTAGTTATATTCTTGTACATAGGAGCAGTATTATAGTAGTTATATTCTTGTACATAGGAGCAGTATTATAGTAGTTATATTCTTGTACATAGGAGGCAGTATTATAGTAGTTATATTCTTGTACATAGGAGCAGTATTATAGTAGTTATATTCCTTGTACATAGGAGGCAGTATTATAGTAGTTATATTCTTGTACATAGGAGCAGTATTATAGTAGTTATATTCTTGTACATAGGAGGCAGTATTATAGTAGTTATATTCTTGTACATAGGAGCAGTATTATAGTAGTTATATTCTTGTACCTAGGAGCAGTATTATAGTAGTTATATTCTTGTACATAGGAGCAGTATTATAGTAGTTATATTCTGTACATAGGAGCAGTATTATAGTAGTTATATTCTTGTACATAGGAGCAGTATTATAGTAGTTATATTCTTGTACATAGGAGCAGTATTATAGTAGTTATATTCTTGTACATAGGAGCAGTATTATAGTAGTTATATTCTTGTACATAGGAGCAGTATTATAGTAGTTATATTCTTGTACATAGGAGGCAGTATTATAGTAGTTATATTCTTGTACATGCTGTAGGAGCAGTATTATAGTAGTTATATTCTTGTACATAGGAGCAGTATTATAGTAGTTATATTCTTGTACATAGGAGCAGTATTATAGTAGTTATATTCTTGTACATAGGAGCAGTATTATAGTAGTTATATTCTTGTACATAGGAGGCAGTATTAGTAGTAGTTATATTCTTGTACATAGGAGGCAGTATTATAGTAGTTATATTCTTGTACATAGGAGGCAGTATTATAGTAGTTATATTCTTGTACATAGGAGGCAGTATTATAGTAGTTATATTCTTGTACATAGGAGGCAGTATTATAGTAGTTATATTCTTGTACATAGGAGGCAGTATTATAGTAGTTATATTCTTGTACATAGGAGGCAGTATTATAGTAGTTATATTCTTGTACATAGGAGGCAGTATTATAGTAGTTATATTCTTGTACATAGGAGGCAGTATTATAGTAGTTATATTCTTGTACATAGGAGCAGTATTATAGTAGTTATATTCTTGTACATAGGAGCAGTATTATAGTAGTTATATTCTTGTACATAGGAGCAGTATTATAGTAGTTATATTCTGTACATAGGAGCAGTATTATAGTAGTTATATTCCTGTACATAGGAGCAGATTATAGTAGTTATATTCTTGTACATAGGAGGCAGTATTAGTAGTTATATTCTTGTACATAGGAGCAGTATTATAGTAGTTATATTCTTGTACATAGGAGCAGTATTATAGTAGTTATATTCTTGTACATAGGAGCAGTATTATAGTAGTTATATTCTTGTACATAGGAGCAGTATTATAGTAGTTATATTCTTGTACATAGGAGCAGTATTATAGTAGTTATATTCTTGTACATAGGAGCAGTATTATAGTAGTTATATTCTTGTACATAGGAGCAGTATTATAGTAGTTATATTCTTGTACATAGGAGCAGTATTATAGTAGTTATATTCTTGTACATAGGAGCAGTATTATAGTAGTTATATTCTTGTACATAGGAGCAGTATTATAGTAGTTATATTCTTGTACATAGGAGCAGTATTATAGTAGTTATATTCTTGTACATAGGAGCAGTATTATAGTAGTTATATTCTTGTACATAGGAGCAGTATTATAGTAGTTATATTCTTGTACATAGGAGGCAGTAATTATAGTAGTTATATTCTTGTACATAGGAGGCAGTATTATAGTAGTTTATGATTCCTTGTACATAGGAGCAGTATTATAGTAGTTATATTCTTGTACATAGGAGGCAGTATTATAGTAGTTATAGTTCTTGTAGCATAGGAGGCAGTATGTATCAGTAGTTATATTCTTGTACATAGTGGAGGGAGGGCTAGTATTATAGTAGTTATAATTCTTGTACAGAGGGAGGCAGTATTATAGTAGTTATATTCTTGTACATAGGAGCGGAGTATTATAGTAGTTATATTCTTAGTAGCATAGGAAGGCAGTATTATAGTAGTTATATTCTCTGTAGCTAGGAGGCAGTATTATAGTAGTTATAAATTCCTGGGTAGCATAGGAGGGGCAGTATTATAGTAGGTATAATTCTTGTAGCATAGGATCAGTATTATAGTAGTTATATTCTTCGTAGCATAGGAGCGGAATATTATAGTAGTTATGATTCTTGTAGGGTATAGGAGCAGTATTATAGTAGTTATATTCATTGTACTAGGAGGCAGTATTATAGTAGTTATATTCTTGTACATAGGAGCAGTATTATAGTAGTTATATTCTTGTACATAGGAGCAGTATTATAGTTTATTCTTGTACATAGGAGCAGTATTATAGTAGTTATATTCTTGTACATAGGAGCAGTATTATAGTAGTTATATTCTTGTACATAGGAGCAGTATTATAGTAGTTATATTCTTGTACATAGGAGCAGTATTATAGTAGTTATATTCTTGTACATAGGAGCAGTATTATTAGTTATATTCTTGTACATAGGAGCAGTATTATAGTAGTTATATTCTTGTACATAGGAGCAGTTATAGTAGTTATATTCTTGTACATAGGAGCAGTATTATAGTAGTTATATTCTTGTACATAGGAGCAGTATTATAGTAGTTTATTCTTGTACATAGGAGCAGTATTATAGTAGTTATATTCTTGTACATAGGAGCAGTATTATAGTAGATATTCTTGTACATAGGAGCAGTATTATAGTATATTCTTGTACATAGGAGCAGTATTATAGTAGTTATATTCTTGTAC
Organism: Bufo gargarizans; assembly: GCF_014858855.1. Classification (NCBI taxonomy): domain Eukaryota; kingdom Metazoa; phylum Chordata; class Amphibia; order Anura; family Bufonidae; genus Bufo; species Bufo gargarizans. The sequence goes on along the minus strand of NC_058082.1, from coordinate 556,010,296 downwards.
ATAGGAGCAGTATTATAGTTATATACTTGTACATAGGAGGCAGTATTATAGTAGTTATATTCTTGTACATAGGAGCAGTATTATAGTAGTTATATTCTTGTACATAGGAGCAGTATTATAGTAGTTATATTCTTGTACATAGGAGCAGTATTATAGTAGTTATATTCTTGTACATAGGAGCAGTATTATAGTAGTTATATTCTTGTACATAGGAGCAGTATTATAGTAGTTATATTCTTGTACATAGGAGCAGTATTATAGTAGTTATATTCTTGTACATAGGAGCAGTATTATAGTAGTTATATTCTTGTACATAGGAGCAGTATTATAGTAGTTATATTCTTGTACATAGGAGCAGTATTATAGTAGTTATATTCTTGTACATAGGAGCAGTATTATAGTAGTTATATTCTTGTACATAGGAGCAGTATTATAGTAGTTATTCTTACATAGGAGCAGTATTATAGTAGTTATATTCTTGTACATAGGAGCAGTATTATAGTAGTTATATTCGTGTAGCATAGGAAGCTATAAGGAGCAGTATTATAGTAGTTATATTCCTGTACATAGGAGCAGTATTATAGTAGTTATATTCTTGTACATAGGAGCAGTATTATAGTAGTTATATTCTTGTACATAGGAGGGAGTATTATAGTAGTTATATTCTTGTACATAGGAGCAGTATTATAGTAGTTATATTCTTGTACATAGGAGGGAGTATTATAGTAGTTATATTCTTGTACATAGGAGCTGTATTATAGTAGTTATATTCTTGTACATAGGAGCAGTATTTAAGTATTTATATTTTTGTATATAGGAGCAGTATTATAGTAGTTATATTTTTGTATATAGGAGCAGTATTATAGTAGTTATATTCTTGTACATAGGAGCAGTATTATAGTAGTTATATTCTTGTACATATAGTATTTATATTCCTTTAGAGAGCAGGCATTATTTGATGAAAATGTCCTGTGCTTATTGGTTGGTTTTCAGGTTTGTTTGTAGAAATACTGTATCTAGTCTCTGACCTTATGATTTCCTATTTGATACCTATCGGATGATTATTGTCACACATTCCAGGTAAGAATTCTGTTACCGTTTCTATACATTTAATTCTGAACAATTCTAGAAGGAGTAGAATAAAAAAAGAAAAGATTTATTCAGTGTTTGTTCTGGATGAGCATTCCTCCTCCTTGGCTGAGTGTTTCCATTCTACAAATCATGATATTCATAAGCGCGCACATTAGCCTCTTCTTTCCCGGCACATTGTGAAATGACTAATTTGAGTTCTGAAATTTGTAATCGAGTCCTGTAACAATGGCTTGATGACTACATTTATGGGCTTTGCTGGACTTCTGCATTGCTTTATAATAGGACAGGGCAAATGGGAATGGTACAGTGGCAGAAAAAACACAGCTGACCCCAGGCTATGTGTGAGGGAAGGCTGTACTACATGCACAATAAACTGGAGCATCAGGAAGTTATCACCGTTAACTCTTTATTATACCCCCTGACCCAGGTCCTAGCAAACACAGGCAAATCAATGGAGCCCTCTGTTTGTGAAATACCATTAAAATTGGATCAGTGGGGTCCGACCGATCAGGCATAACTGCCCAATGATCAGACATAACTCCCCAATGATCAGACATAACTCCCCACTGAGCAGACATAACTCTCCAATGATCAGGCATAACTCCCCAATGATCAGACATAACTCCCCAATGATCAGGTATAACTCCCCAATAATTGAACATTACTCCCCACTGATCAGACATAACTCCCCACTGATCAGACATAACTCCCCAACGATCAGGCATAACTCCCCAATGATCAGACATAACTCCCCAATGATCAGACATAACTCCCCAATGATCAGACACAACTCCCCAATGATCAGGCATAACTCCCCGATGATCAGACATAACTCCCCAATGATCAGGCATAACTCCCCACTGATCAGACATAACTCCCCAATGATCAGACATAACCCCCCAATGATCAGACATAACTCCCCAATGATCAGACATAACTCCCCAATGATCAGGCATAACTCCCCAATGATCAGGCATAACTCCCCAATGATCAGACATAACTCCCCAATGATCAGACATACCTCCCCAATGATCAGGCATACCTCCCCAATGATCAGGCATAACTCCCCAATGATCAGACATAACTCCCCACTGATCAGACATAACTCCCCAATGATCAGGCATAACTCCCCAATGATCAGACATAACTTCCCAATGATCAGACATAACTCCCCAATGATCAGGCATAACTCCCCAATGATCAGAAATAACTCCCCAATGATCAGACATAACTCCCCAATGATCAGACATAACTCCCCAATGATCAGACATAACTCCCCAATGATCAGACATAACTCCCCAATGATCAGGCATACCTCCTCAATGATCAGGCATAACCCCTCACTGATCAGACATAACCCCCCACTGATCAGGCATAACCCCCCACTGATCAGACATAACTCCCCACTGATCAGGCATAACTCCCCAATGATCAGGCATAACTCCCCAATGATCAGGCATAACTCCCCACTGATCAGGCATAACCCCCCACTGATCAGACATAACTCCCCACTGATCAGGCATAACTCCCCAATGATCAGGCATAACTCCCCAATGATCAGGCATAACTCCCCACTGATCAGGCATAACCCCCCACTGATCAGACATTACTCCCCACTGATCAGACATAACTCCCCAATGATCAGACATAACTCCCCACTGAGCAGACATAACTCCCCAATGATCAGACATAACTCCCCAATGATCAGACATAACTCCCCACTGATCAGACATAACTCCCCAATGATCAGACATAACTCCCCACTGATCAGACATAACTCCCCAATGATCAGACATAACTTCCCAATGATCAGACATAACTCCCCAATGATCAGGCATAACTCCCCAATGATCAGAAATAACTCCCCACTGATCAGACATAACTCCCCACTGATCAGGCATAACTCTCCAATGATCAGACACAACTCCCCAATGATCAGACACAACTCCCCAATGATCAGGCATAACTCCCCAATGATCAGACATAACTCCCCACTGATCAGTCATACCTCCCCAATGATCAGGCATAACCCCCCACTGATCAGACATAACCCCCCACTGATCAGGCATAACCCCCCACTGATCAGACATAACTCCCCACTGATCAGGCATAACTCCCCAATGATCAGGCATAACTCCCCAATGATCAGGCATAACTCCCCACTGATCAGGCATAACCCCCCACTGATCAGACATAACTCCCCACTGATCAGGCATAACTCCCCAATGATCAGACATAACTCCCCACTGATCAGTCATACCTCCCCAATGATCAGGCATAACCCCCCACTGATCAGACATAACCCCCCACTGATCAGGCATAACCCCCCACTGATCAGACATAACTCCCCACTGATCAGGCATAACTCCCCAATGATCAGACATAACTCCCCACTGATCAGTCATACCTCCCCAATGATCAGGCATAACCCCCCACTGATCAGACATAACCCCCCACTGATCAGGCATAACTCCCCAATGATCAGACATAACTCCCCACTGATCAGTCATACCTCCCCAATGATCAGGCATAACCCCCCACTGATCAGACATAACTCCCCACTGATCAGGCATAACTCCCCAATGATCAGGCATAACTCCCCAATGATCAGGCATAACTCCCCACTGATCAGGCATAACCCCCCACTGATCAGACATAACTCCCCACTGATCAGGCATAACTCCCTAATGATCAGACATAACTCCCCAATGATCAGACATAACTCCCTAATGATCAGACATAACTCCCCAATGATCAGACATAAGTCCCCAATGATCAGACATAACTGCCCAATGATCAGACATAACTCCCCAATGATCAGGCATAACTCCCCAATGATCAGACATAACTCCCCACTGATCAGACATAACTCCCCACTGATCAGGCATAACTCTCCAATGATCAGACACAACTCCCCAATGATCAGACACAACTCCCCAATGATCAGACACAACTCCCCAATGATCAGGCACAACTCCCCAATGATCAGGCATACCTCCCCAATGATCAGGCATAACTCCCCAATGATCAGGCATAACTCCCCAATGATCAGACATAACTCCCCAATGATCAGGCATAACTCTCCAATGATCAGGCATAACTCCCCAATGATCAGGCATAACTCCCCAATGATCAGGCATAACTCCCCAATGATCAGGCATACCTCCCCAATGATCAGGCATAACTCCCCAATGATCAGACATAACTCCCCACTGATCAGACATAACTCCCCAATGATCAGGCATAACTCCCCACTGATCAGGCATAACCCCCCACTGATCAGACATAACTCCCCAATGATCAGGCATAACTCCCCAATGATCAGACATAACTCCCCAATGATCAGGCATAACTCCCCAATGATCAGACATAACTCCCCACTGATCAGACATAACTCCCCACTGATCAGGCATAACTCTCCAATGATCAGACACAACTCCCCAATGATCAGACACAACTCCCCAATGATCAGGCACAACTCCCCAATGATCAGGCACACCTCCCCAATGATCAGGCATAACTCCCCACTGATCAGTCATACCTCCCCAATGATCAGGCATAACCCCCCACTGATCAGACATAACTCCCCACTGATCAGACATAACTCCCCAATGATCAGGCATAACTCCCCACTGATCAGGCATAACCCCCCACTGATCAGACATAACTCCCCAATGATCAGACATAACTCCCCACTGATCAGGCATAACTCCCCAATGATCAGACATAACTCCCCACTGATCAGACATAACTCCCCACTGATCAGACATAACTCCCCAATGATCAGACATAACTCCCCAATGATCAGACATAACTCCCCAATGATCAGACATAACTCCCCAATGATCAGACATAACTCCCCACTGATCAGACATAACTCCCCACTGATCAGACATAACTCCCCAATGATCAGACATAACTCCCCAATGATCAGACATAACTCCCCAATGATCAGGCATAACTCCCCAATGATCAGGCATAACTCCCCAATGATCAGACATAACTCCCCAATGATCAGACATAACTCCCCAATGATCAGATATAACTCCCCAATGATCAGGCATAACTCCCCAATGATCAGACATAACTCCCCAATGATCAGACATAACTCCCCAATGATCAGACATAACTCCCCAATGATCAGGCATACCTCCCCAATGATCAGGCATAACTCCCCACTGATCAGGCATAACTCCCCAATGATCAGGCATAACTCCCCAATGATCAGGCATAACTCCCCAATGATCAGGCATAACTTCCCAATGATCAGACATAACTCCCCAATGATCAGGCATAACTCCCCAACGATCAGACATAACCCCCCAATGATCAGGCATAACGTTGTGCTTTTGGTAGCTGCTGTGTCTGGTATTGCATCTCTATCCCGTTTAAGGAAAGTATTGATAGTAGTTAGTCAGCAAGGTTGTCAGGAGTCAGACCTTTGCCAACCAGATATTGATAAGCCATCTGCCTTTGAGTTATTTTTTGCTGTACATGGTTTGCTTTGTGCGGCCTAAATATATTTTTACTGAAACATAGTTCTGCATTCTCTGCCTACACAGATATAAAGTATAGATTATTTCTTATTGCAGTCACCAGTAGGGGAGGCTGATGAGATTTCTAAGTGCTTTTTATACCTATAACTTGAAGCGGTTGGCTTCTTCGTAGTAAGAATCGCTGTAGTCCTCTTATATTCCGTCCACTGGCCTGGGAAACCCTAAACCCCCTCATGTCTTACCTGAGCACTTGGTTCAGTCCATTGATCTGGTCTGTAAATAGTGGACATTGGTGGCAACAGCATTTGTGGCAGATCAGTTGGTGGCGGTCACATGATTTACCCTAGTGTTCACTACTCTCTGCAGCACAATTTCGGAGACAGAACATTTTGCGCATACCCGAGCACAGAACTTGGTGCGCATGAGTAAATCATATGACTGCCATGAATGCAGCAGCCACAAGCATCCTCTGATTACAGACAAGATCCATGAACCACAGTGCTCAGGTAGGTCTTGAGGAGATTTGGGGTTTTCTAGGCTAGTGGTCAACCCCCTCTAAAGTCGTGAGCTGTCACATGCCATTCTTGCATGTGTGACCTTAATTGATGCCATTGATTGTTTGCAGTCTCATAATCAAGAATGGGTCACTGTCTCTTCCCATCTGCTCATGCGAACAAAAGGTGAATCAAGCCTTTAAAAGAAAAAAAATTCAACACACGGCTACCAGTCATACGTTTTTAATTAAGCCAGAAAACCTGTTTAATAATAATGCAGCAATCAGCTCCTGGGCTCCCCCTAGTGGTGGCTGCAGAATTAGATTTTATATTTATTTTTTTATTTCATTTAAGTCTATACCTGTGCAGAAGTTTTGGAGCTTTTTATAAGAAAAAATGATTACAGACTGCTGTAAAAATATAGCCAAAAATAAATCCTACAGCTAGCCCAATGGTCCCTTACCTTTAAGCCCCATAAATACACAGGCAGACAGTACTGAAATAATTGCTGCGCTAGCCCATAGCATTAAGCCAGGTAATAAATGCAGAAAAAAAACGTAAGCTGTATTTTTCTTTCTGTGAGGTCAGACTGCAAACACTTCTAACCTTTCCCTGCTGTTCTGACTTTTAGAAATGGCGCTCGGTGGATGGATCCGGGAGGTGCAGAAATTATTTACTAGGGAAGGTAATGAAGGCTTATAAAGCAGCCATTAAGTATTGAACATTGTGGACCAGGGTTGTCTCTCCGGCCCCGAGCAGCTGGTTTTCAAAACCACATTACGACCGGGCATTAGAGTGCTGTCACGTTGCAGAACTGAAGTCACACTCGTGCCTAAGAGGGACAGCCTGCAGTACGGCCGCGATTTCCCAAGTCTCGAGCATGCACGGTGCTATCCCATCTCCTGCTGCCGCTGTTAGTCGGGTTTCAGTTAGTCGGAGACTTGGGGAATCGCTGCCGCACTGCAGGCTGTCACTCTCAGGAAAGAGGGGACGGTTAGGGGGCATGGTTACCTTGACTTGAAGCACGGAGGGCGCTGCCCCTTGGCTGGCACTATAGCACTGATTGAGAATAAAACCGCATTTTGTTTAACTGATGCAGCATCGGACAACAGGATGAAACTACTATGAGGTACTGCTGGCGGGTGTAGAAGCATTTTTGAGGTGACAGGTTCCCTTTAAGCAATTACTTGGCATCGTATATCTAATTTAAGTCATTATGCATAGACATAGATTTATATACGCATGTTGCTATGCTTCTTGCTGCTTTACGTCCCTGGGCTGTGATAGGGAGAGACCTGCAGCAGAAAGGACACACTCTCTGAGTTGCAATAGGGAGAGGAATGCAGCAGAAAGGACACGCTCCCTGAGCTGTCATAGGGAGAGAGCTGCAGCGGAAAAGACACGCTCCCTGAGCTGTCATAGGGAGAGGGCTGCAGCAAAAAAGATACACTACATGAGCTGGGATAGGGAGAGAGCTGCAGCAAAAAAGATACACTGCATGAGCTGAGATAGGGAGAAAGCTGCAGCAAAAAAGATACACTGCATGAGCTGGGATAGGAAGAAAGCTGCAGCAAAAAAAGATACACTGCATGACCTCGGATAGGTAGAGAGCTGCAGCAAAAAGATACACTGCATGAGCTGGGATAGGGAGAGAGCTGCAGCAAAAAAAAAAGATACACTGAATGAACTGGGATAGGGAGAGAGCAGCAACACAAAAGATACACTGCATGAGCTGGGATAGGGAGAGAGCTGCAGCAAAAAAATATACACTGCATGAGCTGGGAGAGAGCTGCAGCAAAAATTATACACTGCATGAGCTGGGATAGGGAGAGAGCTGCAGCAAAAAAGATACACTGCATGTGCTGGGATAGGGAGAGGCCTGCAGAAAAAAAGATATACTGCATGAGCTGAGATAGGGGAAAGCTGCAGCAAAAAAGATACACTGCATGACCTCGGATAGGGAGAGAGCTGCAGCAAAAAGAAACACTGCATGAGCTGGGATAGGGAAAGAGCTGCAGCAAAAAAAGATACACTGCATGAACTGGGATAGGGAGAGAGCTGCAACACAAAAGATACACTGCATGAGCTGGGATAGTGAGAGAGCTGCAGCAAAAAAATATACACTGCATGTGCTGGGATAGTTAGAGAGCTGCAGCAAAAAAGATACACTGCATGAGCTGGGATAGGGAGAGGCCTGCAGCAAAAAAGATACACTGCATGAGCTGGGATAGGGAGAGAGCTGCAGCAAAAAAGATACACTGCATGAGTTGGGATAGGGAGAAAGCTGCAGCAAAAAGATACACTGCATGAGCTGGGATAGTTAGAGAGCTGCAGCAAAAAAGATACACTGCATGATCTGAGATAGGGAGAGAGCTGCAGGAAAAAGATACACCGCATGAGCTGGGATAAGGAGAGAGCTGCAGCAAAAAAGATACACTGCATGACCTCGGATAGGGAGAGAGCTGCAGCAAAAAAGATACACTGCATGACCTCGGATAGGGAGAGAGCTGCAGCAAAAAGAAACACTGCATGAGCTGGGATAGGGAAAGAGCTGCAGCAAAAAAAGATACACTGCATGAACTGGGATAGGGAGAGAGCTGCAACACAAAAGATACACTGCATGAGCTGGGATAGGGAAAGAGCTGCAGCAAAAAAAGATACACTGCATGAACTGGGATAGGGAGAGAGCTGCAACACAAAAGATACACTGCATGAGCTGGGATAGTGAGAGAGCTGCAGCAAAAAAAATATACACTGCATGTGCTGGGATAGTTAGAGAGCTGCAGCAAAAAAGATACACTGCATGAGCTGGGATAGGGAAAGAGCTGCAGCAAAAAAAGATACACTGCATGAACTGGCATAGGGAGAGAGCTGCAACACAAAAGATACACTGCATGAGCTTGGATAGTGAGAGAGCTGCAGCAAAAAAAAATATACACTGCATGAACTGGGAAAGTTAGAGAGCTGCAGCAAAAAAGATACACTGAATGAGCTGGGATAGGGAGAGGCCTGCAGCAAAAAAGATACACTGCATGAGCTGGGATAGGGAGAGAGCTGCAGCAAAAAAGATACACTGCATGAGTTGGGATAGGGAGAAAGCTGCAGCAAAAAGATACACTGCATGAGCTGGGATAGTTAGAGAGCTGCAGCAAAAAAGATACACTGCATGATCTGAGATAGGGAGAGAGCTGCAGGAAAAAGATACACCGCATGAGCTGGGATAAGGAGAGAGCTGCAGCAAAAAGATACACCGCATGAGCTGGGATAAGGAGAGAGCTGCAGCAAAAAGATACACTGCATGAGCTAGGATAGGGAGAGAGCTGCAGCAAAAAAAGATACACTGCATGAACTGGGATAGGGAGAGAGCTGCAACACAAAAGATACACTGCATGAGCTGGGATAGGGAAAGAGCTGCAGCAAAAAAAGATACACTGCATGAGCTGGGATAGGGAGAGAGCTGCAACACAAAAGATACACTACATCAGCTGGGATAGGAAGAGAGGTGCAGCAAAAAAAGATACACTGCATGAGCTGGGATAGGAAGAGAGGTGCAGCAAAAAAAGATACACTGCATGAGCTGGGATAGGAAGAGAGCTGCAGCAAAAAAAGATACACTGCATGAGCTGGGATAGGGAGAGAGCTGCAGCAAAAAAGATACACTGCATGAGCTGGGATAGGGAGAGAGGTGTTGCAGAAAGTACACGCTCCCTGAGATGCCGCCTGAAATAAGTCTAGCAGAACCATTGGAGTAATGAATTGCGAGATCTCTGGATCCATGTGAAGTACATGTCTGGTTCTAAGTTCATTAGAAAGGTTGTCGAGAAATTGAATTATGTATGAAGGGGTAAATTTAGGGTTGCAACCCTTTCACTGGTATTCCTTGCAGAGCATTGCTCCTGGACACCTGAAAATTCAGGGAACTACACTTCTCCTGCATAGTTGGGGCGCACTTTGAATGGGTCACATAACTGAATCGTTGCTTTGGCTCCTTCATCCTAGAAGTGGCATCTCCCCTACAGACCTGCCATGTCTTGAACTACTTTATCCGCCAATGGATACAAAACATTATAAATCCCTTCCATTTGCATCTCATATGTTCTTCAATGAGCAGGAAATCCATTGTCCTAATTACTGGACGTTCTTCTCATCCAGAAGGCTTCCCAGAGACCGTGCCTGCTGCTCTGTGATGGAAACGACACGCGCGCCGCGCCACGCGGTTACTAATTGTGTCGGACAGACAATGGAAGGAGAGCTGAGAGGAGGTTGGCACATCAGTGGCTCTCGGGGAATCTAGGGCGACCTTTCCCCTGTGAGAGGAGCGAGGCTCTTTCTTCTTAAATCAAACAGAATTCATATCAGAAATCTAAACTTAAAGCAAAAAAAAGGCTCAACCTTTGAAGTGAATTCTTCTTTTGGTGGCTGCCAGCGTTTGATGAGTATTTTTAAAGAGTCTTCTAGAGTTTAGGCCACAATCCATGTGATTATAAAATCTTAGCTCTCGCTGGTTCTCATGGTTATGGGTCATAGTAGGAACAGAGGTACCCTAAACCCAATGGACTTTGTACACAGGGGCAGTACCTGTCCCTATGGAAAAGGGATCTACTAGCTCATGTGACCTCGTGCCTCAACCCTATGGATAGTAGACAGTTGAACAGGGCTTTCACACCATTGGCAAATACCGTAAGTCTACTATTTACATGCCAGTGCCTTTAAAGAGTATCATCATTAGAATCAACCCTATTAAACCTGGTATACTGCCTGGTAGGGTTAATCCTGCTAATTAAAATGATATCTTACTTGTGAAAATCGGTTGCTGTGTTCCCAAAAAAAGAGACTGCTAAAGAGGGTTTCAGTGGTGTGACCTACGCTGAGGCTTCAATGTATCAATGGGTGTGGCCTACAATGAGGCTTCAGTGTACCAATGGGTGTGACCTACGCTGAGGCTTCAATGTACCAAGGGGTGTGGCCTACACTGAGGCTTCAGTGTACCAATGGGTGTGTCCTACACTGAGGCTTCAGTGTACCAAGGGGTGTGGCCTACACTGAGGATTCAGTGTACCAATGGGTGTGGCCTACACTGAGGCTTCAGTGTACCAATGGGTGTGGCCTGCACGGAGGCTTCAGTGTACCAATGGGTGTGTCCTACACTGAGGCTTCAGTGTACCAAGGGGTGTGGCCTACACTGAGGCTTCAGTGTACCAATGGGTGTGGCCTACACTGAGGATTCAGTGTACCAATGGGTGTATCCTACACTGAGGCTTCAGTGTACCAATGGGTGTGGCCTGCACTGAGGCTTCAGTGTACCAATGGGTGTGGCCTGCACTGAGGCTTCAGTGTACCAATGGGTGTGGCCTGCACTGAGGCTTCAGTGTACCAATGGGTGTGGCCTGCACTGAGGCTTCAGTGTACCAATGGGTGTGGCCTGCACTGAAGCTTCAGTGTACCAATGGGTGTGTCCTACACTGAGACTTCAGTGTACCAATGGGTGTGGCCTGCACTGAAGCTTCAGTGTACCAATGGGTGTGGCCTGCACTGAGGCTTCAGTGTACCAAGGGGTGTGGCCAGCACTAGAAAGCTATGCAGCCAGGCCCCACCCCTTGATGACCTGAAGCCCTCATGTGTATAAAGAATAAAAGTCTTTTTTCTCGGGAATGACACAGCCGATTTTAACAAGAATGGTGTCATTTTACTCAGCAGAATCCACCCTACCAGGCAGTACATTGTGTTTAATAGTGGTGACCCCGCTGACAGAGAGTATTTAAGGGTGTATTCTTCATATGACATCATTTAACACCACAAACAAATCTGCTGTAACATCTGCACGTCTTGAATGTCAAGTTATTTTTGCAGATTTAGATCCTGATTTGACGCAAAATCGTTGTGGATTTCACTCTTGTGCAGAGGAAGAAATCCACAGCAATGCCTACAAAGCCACCACGAAATATGCATGTAAGCGTGCATTCAGGCGACCCATATTTCTGGGTCCGCATCCGATCCATTCTTTTTAAAGGGGCCGAAAAAGTCCGCATCTGTAGTTCCGTTCCGCGGGCCTGTAAAAATGATAGAGCATGTCCTATTCTTGCCTGCCATTGCGGACAAGAATCGGCATTTCTATATAGGGCTGGCCCTGTGCTTTTCGCATTTTGCAATTTGCGGACAACCAAACGCTCATGGTCGTTTGAATGTCACCTAAGTCATGCAGTTTCTGCAGCAGATTTGTCCATTGCACCAAATTGCTCCACACGCGAATTGACCCTAAAGGGGTTGTCCTCCTCACGTGACCTCTTTTCCAAAAAACAGCTGTCCCAGTTAAGTTGATTTGATTGCCACTGGTATTGCTGCTAAAGCCCTTTTTGGCAGCAGCTGTCCTCTCTGGCTAATGCAGGAGGGTCCAGAACAAAGCAGGGGTGGAAGATATGAGGCCGCAGGTGAACAGGCAACTTGGACTTGATGTGATAGAAGCAAGAAAATTAGGCAAACCTGAGGACCTGAGTGAGTCTGACAAGGGCCAAATTGTGATGGGTAAAGGGACGGTCTTGTGGGGTGTTCCCTTTAGTCGAGTGCAGTCTTTGCTCTATTAGGGAGTTTTGCATTGAGTGTGGGGTCCAATTGGACTGAGCCTACCAGGAGATGTGCACCGGGCCGACATGGATTTGGGGTGCTGCTACCATCTTCATCATATGCTGTTAGAAGGAAAGGGGAGCACAAATGAGGAACGATTAGACTGGCTTAGAGCACAGCGTTGGCATTACCCCTTCCCCTTCTTTAAGAAATGCTAATAATCCACCTGCAAAGTATAACCAATGTACTGTAACGTATAAAGGTTATCAAAAACATGACTTTCTTCCAGAAACAGTGCCTCACCTAGCCTTGGATTCTGTTTGATAAAGCAGTTTAGCTCCACTGAAATAAATAAGTTGCAGTACCATGCACAACCTGTGGACCTGTGTGGCGCTGTTTTTTTAACAAAAGCAGCCCCGTTTATCTTATTCTGACCCCTTATGCACCATTATTTCCATTACCAATTACTTCCTCCTGTTCTACACATCATGAAGCACTTTTAGGTTTCTTGTTTTTCCACCAAGAATTTCAAAACTCCATAAATTAACACCGTCGCTTACTGGTGACTAATGAAGGTTTCCTCGTTATCCGCTAATTATGTTTATCTGACTAATAACCACATCATAAGTAAAGGGCACAATGAGAACATGAGAAGGAGAAGCTGCCTGATATTTCCACAGATCCAGAACATTAAAAGGGAAAATGTCTCATTAAAGGGAAAATGTCTCATTAAAAGGGTTGTCTGATTTATCCTTTGCACTTACTGGTAGAAAAGTGTTGAGTTGATGGAGACGGTCATGTAGTACAACATTCTGCACCCTACAGATGTAGCAATCTGTAACTTTATGTTTAACACATGGAATACAATGTTGCAGAAAACTTTAAATTGACACATAGAAACATGAAGAGTGGGTATGCCAGGGGCGTAACTTCCATAGCGGCAGACCATGTGACTGCTATGGGGCCCAGGGCAAGATGGGGCCCAGTCTTAGTTGGGATTATCTCCTCTTCTACTGGAGGTGAAAACTTGATCAGGACTCTACTCTCTAAAGAACAACTTTTTAGGCAATGGAAAAATGGCCCAAGGGTCATTGAAAATGGTTTAGGCAGAAACCCTTCTGTCGAGTGTGGGGGCCTGGTTTCATACATATTATAGGGCCCTTCTCTATGTAAGCCACTGGATGTACTATAGCAGAAGATGTGGAATGGCAGGAGTGGAGGGACAGAGCTCCTCAGGGGAGGAGTTTACAGACCTGACATCCACTGCACTGTTGCACCATGGGAAATGTAGTATCAATATCATGAACATCAAAAATAAAACATGATTGGAACATTTATTTTTCATTTGCTGGAGAGTGAACAACCCCTTTAACCCCTTAAGGACACATGACGTACCGGTACGGCATGTTTCCCGAGTCCTTAAGGTGAAATAGGGCTGAGTCCTTAAGAGGTTAAGAACAATTCATCCAAGTGCCTTATTAGAGCATATGGACATTGTCAAGATGTCTTCTTTTCAAACCCCTTACCCTAAAGTGGGCTCTGCAAGGGAAATCTAAGGCCAAATTACACTTCCGCTGTACAAACATGGACCACTGATCAGGGTTATTGATTTTAGGGAAGCCAGACCACTAATCACCATGGTAGTTCATTTTAGGAAGCTGGACCGTTGAACATCAGGGGGTGACTTTTAAGGACGAAATAGCTAGTCCACTGATCTCCAGAGTGGTTAATTTTAGATAAGAGGAAGCCAAATTACTGATCATCAGGGTGGTTGATTTTAGGGAAAAAGCTTCTCCTCTGATCCTCAATGAGACTGATGTAATGGAAGGGGATGCTAAACAACTGATCTACAGGTGGCTAATGTAATTAAACCGTACCTCTGATCTCCAGATTGGTTCTAGGGAAGAAGAAGTTGGTCCTTTGATCATCAGGTGGATTGGTTTTAGGGAAGAAGAGGCTTGTCTACTGATCACCTGGGTGCAGGCTCAGACTGGCCCACAGGGGTACAGGTGAATCCCACGGTGGGCACCTGAGCAAGGTGGGCCCCTAGTCTCCCACTCCCTGCACAAGTGACACATAACACAGTAGAATTACTGGTCTACATACAAATATTTAATGTACAGCACCTCAACCAGCCTTGATAGATTATTAAAGAAACTCCCCAGTTTATTATTATAGACACGATCAGATGACTTCTAGGTATAGAGGAACGCTAGCCAGTGTCCTCTTCTCCCCAGGACCTACCTTCTCAAAGTTGCTTTAGGGGCCCCCATATTCAATCATCTGGTAGCATTTTGCTGCTGTGTGAGCAGGTTATATTTGAATGTATCCGTACGGTGGGCCCTAAATTTTACTGTTGGGCCCTAGGCACCCCAGTCCAACACTGCCTGGGTGGTTGGTTTTAAGTAAGAAGAAGCTGGTCCTTTGATCACAAGGGTGGTTGATATTAAGGAAGGGGAAACTGAGCAACTAATCACCAATGGTTAATTTTAGGAAAGCTGGACCTCTGGTTACCAACGTAGTTGGTTTCAGGGAAGAAGACGGTTAAGGAAGGGAAAGCCAAGCAACTGATAACCAGGGTTCTTGGTTATAGGGAAGAAGAAAATGGTCCACTGTTCACTAGGGTAATTCATTTTAGGGAAGAAGATTGTCCACTGATCATCAGGGTGGTTACTTTTAGATAAGGGGAAGATAAACCACTGATCAGCAGGGTGGTTGATTTAGGGAAGAAGGTGGTTAGTTTAAAGGAAGACTTTAACTTTGGCCCGATATCTACACAAATAGTAGACACGAGCCAATGGGAAATGATCTAGAGAGCCTCAGAGATAACACTATAAATTTAACCACCTTGCATAGAAGGTCAAGTATCTTGGGCACAGCCAATGAAGCATGAGCAATGACTGTCCATAACCAAGAGGAGTAGAAGACAAACCATACCTCCTCATTCTAAAACCAGCATTGAGGAGGAGCATTTTGACACAACCTGGTCTCATGGGCGGACATGGTGGTTGGTTCTTCTCAGTGATAGACTAAGGTTAGGAACATGGTGACTATACCAGATTCTACCCTGGTCTTGGAACACGGAGCACTGCGGTGGTTGCGATGTGTTTGACATTTTGGGTGTAGAAACTGAGCTTCAGACTTTCCATTGCGATTGACACTGTGGGTTAAAGATGAAGCACGTACAATACCGTATGTAGGGCACAAAGCTGAGCCTTTAATTACAAGAACAGATACAACAGCTTTGAGCCATTTAATTACTGTTAACATGTGACAATGACTTGTAATGCCGGCAATGTGCTGCCCAACTCGAGATTACAAAAAGTCAAATGTTCACAGCTATTTCTTTAAGTGAGCTATAAGGGGATGATAAACTCTGCTTGCAGAAATGTATTTCTTGCCTGGAATAAAGTATGGTTATTAGCAGCTAGCAGCATATTACGGATAAAAGACAGCCATAATTTAGTGATAGATCTGCCGGAAGAAAAGCGGGACAAGGACGTTACCTGGAGATAAGAACTGACCTGGACTTATAGCCAGACACTGAATAATACAGGAGAGGTAAGGACAATCAACTGTGAATGCAAAAAAAATCACTTTATATTGAGATCACCTGTGGCGTTCTTGAAAATGACCTACGCCCTGCCCGCCTCGTACGATGGAGGTTCTTGCCCCCGTAGACAATATTTACAGAGCTATGAAGCAAAAGACCAAGGCTTTGGAGGACTTTTATATGCAAAATAACCCATACCAGCCAAACTATGGTCTATTGATTACACCGTGTCGGGGTCCTTCCCGATGTTTTTCCCATGGTGCATTGCCTGAAAAATAAAATTTCCATACACTATTGTGTCTCTTCAATGAGAAACAAGGATCGATGTAAGAAGTTAGTTATCAAAGGGGTCATCTCATCACACCAATCCCTTCTTAGGTTGAAGGTGACCCACTGATTGGCAAATATCCAAGGAGCTGCATATATGTTTTCCCAGAATTGGACAATGAGTGAAAAATTTGGTGATACCTGGCAGCCATTATTGACGGGGTCCTACATTCCTTTCATATTGAGAGAGGTTGTCCTTAGGATAGGTCATCACTATTAGATCAGAAGGGGGTCCAACTCTCTACACCATCACCCAGCAGCCGATTGCATACTGGTACCAGGCACAGCTCCGTCCTCTGTGTGGTGGCTGTGTCTAGTTACTACAGCCCAGTCCCTTATAAACGAATGGAGACAGAGCTGCAGTACCCAGGCATGGCCTCTATACAGTGGGCGGCGCTGCGCCTGGTTCTGGTGCTCTGCATGCTCTCTAGTCATCTGATTGGAAGGGCTGCTGGGAGTTGAATCCCTGCCCATCTGATACTGATGACCTACCTACGGCTAGGTCATCAAAAATAAAAGTCCCAGAAAACCCCTTTTAATGAAGCAACCACTTTGAGATATGGTGTCTGGGCTAAAAATCTTGGCAGATTCTTGTGTTGCTGTTTCTTTGTAAAACATAAAGGATCCTTTAGAGGGGTTCAATTCCACATGTAGGTTAATTAGGAATAAAATTTGAAGAATTGAAGGAAGTCCAAGATTAGAAAATGTACCCACAATTATTCACCGAGCAACAGCCATATACATAGAGAGTAGGGATGAGCGAACTCGAACTGTATAGTTCGGGTTCGTACCGAATTTTGGGGTGTCCGTGACACGGACCCGAACCCGGACATTTTCGTAAAAGTCCGGGTTCGGGTTCGGTGTTCGTCGCTTTCTTGGCGCTTTTGTGACGCTTTCTTGGCGCTTTTTGAAAGGCTGCAAAGCAGCCAATCAACAAGCGTCATACTACTTGCCCCAAAAGGCCATCACAGCCATGCCTACTATTGGCATGGCTGTGATTGGCCAGAGCACCATGTGACCCAGCCTCTATTTAAGCTGGAGTCACATAGCGCCGCCCGTCACTCTGCTCTGATCAGCGTAGGGAGAGGTTGCGGCTGCGACAGTAGGGCGAGATTAGGCAGATTAACTCCTCCAAAGGACTTGATTAACTGATCGATCTGCAGCTGTGGATCATTGAGCTGCTGATCCTCAATTGCTCACTGTTTTTAGGCTGCCCAGACCGTTTGTCAGTCACATTTTTCTGGGGTGATCGGCGGCCATTTTGTGTCTTGTGGTGCGCCAGCACAAGCTGCGACCAAGTGCATTTAACCCTCAATGGTGTGGTTGTTTTTTGGCTAAAGCCTACATCAGGGTGAAGCTGTCACACCAAGTGCATTTAACCAGCAATAGTCTGTTCATTTTTTGGCCATATACTAAATCAGGGGCAAGCTGCGCCCGTCACCAAGTGCATTTAACCAGCAATAGTCTGTTCATTTTTTGGCCATATACTACATCAGGGGCAAGCTGCGCCCGTCACCAAGTGCATTTAACCCTCAGTAGTGTGGTTGGTCAAGCTATCACACCAAGTGCATTTAACCAGCAATAGTCTGTTCATTTTTTGGCCATATACTACATCAGGGGCAAGCTGCGCCCGTCACCAAGTGCATTTAACCCTCAGTAGTGTGGTTGGTCAAGCTGTGACACCAAGTGCATTTAACCAGCAATAGTCTGTTCATTTTTTGGCCATATACTACATCAGGGGCAAGCTGCGCCCGTCACCAAGTGCATTTAACCAGCAATAGTGTGGTTATTTTTTGGCCATATCCCAGTCTAATTCTGTCACTAAATCCATACCGGTCACCCAGCGCCTAAATACTAGGCCTCAAATTTATATCCCGCTAAATCTCTCGTTACCGCTGTCCTGTTGTGGCTGGGCAAGTTATTTAGTGTCCGTCAAAGCACATTTTTTATTCTGGGTTGAAATACAATTCCCAATTTAGCAATTTCATAATTTAGTGGTTTCTGCTATATCAGAGCTATTTGAAATCTATCTCTAAAAGGGTATATAATATTCAAGGTGCACATAGGGTCATTCAGAATAACTTCACACACACGCTACTGTGCATTTCCAAGTCTAATTCTGTCACTAAACCCATACCTGTCACCCAGCGCCTAAATACTAGGCCTCAAATTTATATCCAGCTGAATTTGAATACAATACATTGGGCCAAATAATATTTTTGTTGTTGTGGTGAACGATAACAATGAGGAAAACATCTAGTAAAGGACGTGGACGCGGACATGGTCGTGGTGGTGTTAGTGGACCCTCTGGTGCTGGGAGAGGACGTGGCCGTTCTGCCACATCCACACGTCCTAGTGTACCAACTACCTCAGGTCCCAGTAGCCGCCAGAATTTACAGCGATATATGGTGGGGCCCAATGCCGTTCTAAGGATGGTAAGGCCTGAGCAGGTACAGGCATTAGTCAATTGGGTGGCCGACAGTGGATCCAGCACGTTCACATTATCTCCCACCCAGTCTTCTGCAGAAAGCGCACAGATGGCGCCTGAAAACCAACCCCATCAGTCTGTCACATCACCCCCATGCATACCAGGGAAACTGTCTCAGCCTCAAGTTATGCAGCAGTCTCTTATGCTGTTTGAAGACTCCGCTGGCAGGGTTTCCCAAGGGCATCCACCTAGCCCTTCCCCAGCGGTGAAAGACATAGAATGCACTGACGCACAACCACTTATGTTTCCTGATGATGAGGACATGGGAATACCACCTCAGCATGTCTCTGATGATGACGAAACACAGGTGCCAACTGCTGCGTCTTTCTGCAGTGTGCAGACTGAACAGGAGGTCAGGGATCAAGACTGGGTGGAAGACGATGCAGGGGACGATGAGGTCCTAGACCCCACATGGAATGAAGGTCGTGCCACTGACTTTCACAGTTCGGAGGAAGAGGCAGTGGTGAGACCGAGCCAACAGCGTAGCAAAAGAGGGAGCAGTGGGCAAAAGCAGAACACCCGCCGCCAAGAGACTCCGCCTGCTACTGCCCGCCGCCATCTGGGACCGAGCACCCCAAAGGCAGCTTCAAGGAGTTCCCTGGCATGGCACTTCTTCAAACAATGTGCTGACGACAAGACCCGAGTGGTTTGCACGCTGTGCCATCAGAGCCTGAAGCGAGGCATTAACGTTCTGAACCTGAGCACAACCTGCATGACCAGGCACCTGCATGCAAAGCATGAACTGCAGTGGAGTAAACACCTTAAAACCAAGGAAGTCACTCAGGCTCCCCCTGCTACCTCTTCTGCTGCTGCCGCCTCGGCCTATTCTGCTGCTGCCGCCTCGGCCTCTTCCTCCGCCTCTGGAGGAACGTTGGCACCTGCCGCCCAGCAAACAGGGGATGTACCACCAACACCACCACCTCCGTCACCAAGCGTCTCAACCATGTCACACGCCAGCGTTCAGCTCTCCATCTCACAAACATTTGAGAGAAAGCGTAAATTCCCACCTAGCCACCCTCGATCCCTGGCCCTGAATGCCAGCATTTCTAAACTACTGGCCTATGAAATGCTGTCATTTAGGCTGGTGGACACAGACAGCTTCAAACAGCTCATGTCGCTTGCTGTCCCACAGTATGTTGTTCCCAGCCGCCACTACTTCTCCAAGAGAGCCGTGCCTTCCCTGCACAACCAAGTATCCGATAAAATCAAGTGTGCACTGCGCAACGCCATCTGTAGCAAGGTCCACCTAACCACAGATACGTGGACCAGTAAGCACGGCCAGGGACGCTATATCTCCCTAACTGCACACTGGGTAAATGTAGTGGCAGCTGGGCCCCAGGCGGAGAGCTGTTTGGCGCACGTCCTTCCGCTGCCAAGGATCGCAGGGCAACATTCTTTGCCTCCTGTTGCCACGTCCTCCTTCTCGGCTTCCTCCTCCTCTTCTTCCACCTGCTCATCCAGTCAGCCACACACCTTCACCACCAACTTCAGCACAGCCCGGGGTAAACGTCAGCAGGCCATTCTGAAACTCATATGTTTGGGGGACAGGCCCCACACCACACAGGAGTTGTGGCGGGGTATAGAACAACAGACCGACGAGTGGTTGCTGCCGGTGAGCCTCAAGCCCGGCCTGGTGGTGTGCGATAATGGGCGAAATCTCGTTGCAGCTCTGGGACTAGCCAATTTGACGCACATCCCTTGCTTGGCGCATGTGCTGAATTTGGTGGTGCAGAAGTTCATTCACAACTACCCCGACATGTCAGAGCTGCTGCATAAAGTGCGGGCCGTCTGTTCGCGCTTCCGGCGTTCACATCCTGCCGCTGCTCGCCTGTCTGCGCTACAGCGTAACTTCGGCCTTCCCGCTCACCGCCTCATATGCGACGTGCCCACCAGGTGGAACTCCACCTTGCACATGCTGGACAGACTGTGCGAGCAGCAGCAGGCCATAGTGGAGTTTCAGCTGCAGCACGCACGGGTCAGTCGCACTACAGAACAGCACCACTTCACCACCAATGACTGGGCCTCCATGCGAGACCTGTGTGCCCTGTTGCGCTGTTTCGAGTACTCCACCAACATGGCCAGTGGCGATGACACCGTTATCAGCGTTACAATACCACTTCTATGTCTCCTTGAGAAAACACTTAGGGCGATGATGGAAGAGGAGGTGGCCCAGGAGGAGGAGGAGGAGAAGGAGGAAGAGGGGTCATTTTTAGCACTTTCAGGCCAGTCTCTTCGAAGTGACTCAGAGGGAGGTTTTTGGCAACAGCAGAGGCCAGGTACAAATGTGGCCAGACAGGGCCCACTACTGGAGGACGAGGAGGACGAGGAGGAGGTGGAGGAGGATGAGGATGAAGCATGGTCACAGCGGGGTGGCACCCAACGCAGCTCGGGTCCATCACTGGTGCGTGGCTGGGGGGAAAGGCAGGACGATGACGATACGCCTCCCACAGAGGACAGCTTGTTCTTACCCCTGGGCAGCCTGGCACACATGAGCGACTACATGCTGCAGTGCCTGCGCAACGACAGCAGAGTTGCCCACATTTTAACGTGTTCGGACTACTGGGTTGCCACCCTGCTGGATCCACGCCACAAAGACAATGTGCCCACCTTACTTCCTGCACTGGAGCGTGATAGGAAGATGCGCGAGTACAAGCGCACGTTGGTAGACGCGCTACTGAGAGCATTCCCAAATGTCACAGGGGAACAAGTGGAAGCCCAAGGCCAAGGCAGAGGAGGAGCAAGAGGTCGCCAAGGCAGCTGTGTCAATGCCAGCTCCTCTGAGGGCAGGGTTAGCATGGCAGAGATGTGGAAAACTTTTGTCAACACGCCACAGCTAACTGCACCACCACCTGATACGCAACGTGTTAGCAGGAGGCAACATTTCACTAACATGGTGGAACAGTACGTGTGCACACCCCTCCACGTACTGACTGATGGTTCGGCCCCATTCAACTTCTGGGTCTCTAAATTGTCCACGTGGCCAGAGCTAGCCTTTTATGCCTTGGAGGTGCTGGCCTGCCCGGCAGCCAGCGTTTTGTCTGAACGTGTATTCAGCACGGCAGGGGGTGTCATTACAGACAAACGCAGCCGCCTGTCTACAGCCAATGTGGACAAGCTGACGTTCATAAAAATGAACCAGGCATGGATCCCACAGGACCTGTCCGTCCCTTGTCCAGATTAGACATTAACTACCTCCCCTTAACCATATATTATTGTACTCCAGGGCACTTCCTCATTCAATCCTATTTTTATTTTCATTTTACCATTATATTGCGAGGCTACCCAAAGTTAAATGAACCTCTCCTGTGTCTGGGTGCCGGGGCCTAAATATATGCCAATGGACTGTTGCAGTGGTGGCTGACATGAAGCCTGATTCTCTGCTATGACATGCAGACTGATTCTCTGCTGACATGAAGCCAGATTGTCTGTTACGGGACCTCTCTCCTCTGTCTGGGTGCTGGGCCTAAATATATGCCAATGGACTGTTCCAATGTTGGGTGACGTGAAGCCTGATTCTCTGCTATGACATGCAGACTAATTCTCTGCTGACATGAAGCCAGATTGTCTGTTACGGGACCTCTCTCCTCTGCCTGGGTGCTGGGCCTAAATATATGCCAATGGACTGTTCCAATGTTGGGTGACGTGAAGCCTGATTCTCTGCTATGACATGCAGACTAATTCTCTGCTGACATGAAGCCAGATTGTCTGTTACGGGACCTCTCTGCTCTGCCTGTGTGCTATGCCTAAATATATGCCAATGGACTGTTGCAGTGGTGGCTGACGTGAAGCCTCATTCTCTGCTATGACATGCAGACTGATTCTCTGCTGTCATGAAGCCAGATTGTCTGTTACGGGACCTCTCTCCTCTGCCTGGGTGCTGGGCCTAAATATATGCCAATGGACTGTTGCAGTGGTGGCTGACGTGAAGCCTCATTCTCTGCTATGATATGCAGACTAATTCTCTGCTGACATGAAGCCAGATTGTCTGTTACGGGACCTCTCTCCTCTGCCTGGGTGCCGGGGCCTAAATATCTGAGAATGGACTGTTCCAGTGGTGGGTGACGTGAAGCCAGATTCTCTGCTATGGGACCTCTCTCCAATTGATTTTGGTTAATTTTTATTTATTTAATTTTTATTTTAATTCATTTCCCTATCCACATTTGTTTGCAGGGGATTTACCTACATGTTGCTGCCTTTTGCAGCCCTCTAGCTCTTTCCTGGGCTGTTTTACAGCATTTTTAGTGCCGAAAAGTTCGGGTCCCCATTGACTTCAATGGGGTTCGGGTTCGGGACGAAGTTCGGATCGGGTTCGGATCCCGAACCCGAACATTTCCGGGATGTTCGGCCGAACTTCTCGAACCCGAACATCCAGGTGTTCGCTCAACTCTAATAGAGAGGTCTGCTATTTCACCACGGTCAGCAGCTGGCCTATAATCATCAACAGATTGACTACTGTGTATGGTATCATAGATGTTTTACCTCCTAATGTGCATTAATTATTGAATAAAAGGAAATCATTTAAAAGGATTGTCTAGCTTTGACCAGTTCCTTTTTGCTGCACCCTATTGGGGTCTTCCCAGTGTGAACAAATGATGTCAGCAGGTTCAGAGTGGCTTAAAAACAGAAAAGAACCCAAACTCACTTCACTGATTCCCCCAATGCTTCCTTTTTGACACTGGTCTCCCCTGCTTTCCACTTGACATACTGGAAATGCCCTCTCAGCCAATCACAGGCACCAACAGTGACCCGCCTCTGCCAGTGATTGGTTGAGCGTGCATTTCCTGAGTGCTGAAACGGGAGCAGAAAGTAGATAGCAAAGGAGCTTTGAGGAGATCAGTGAGGTGAGTGTAGGTTCAGGATATGACTACATTTTACTCATTTTGGGCTACAAATCAATATTTCAGTTGGTCTTTATTAAAAAATGTTCAGCCGTTTCTGAGGTCCAAGGGTTAAAAATCAGTCTGTTTGCAAGCTGTCACAGTCTGCTTTCTTTGAATCCCGTTATCTGACGGCTCATGTGTAGGTCTTATTTTCTGACCTCATAAATACTCATTATAGCTCAATTCTTATCAAGCTGATAAGAGTAAAGCTGAGTTCACATCACCGTTTAGCTTTCCGTTCTTCTGATCCGTCAGAAGAAGTGAGGAGGAAAAAAACAGGATCCTGTAAAAAAAAAAAACGGATCCTGTTGCATCAGTTGTCATCCGTTTGAGCCATTTCTGTCTGAGATCCGTTTTTGTAGACGAGGGAAAAAAAGTCCTGCATGCAGTACTTTTATTTCCATCTAAAAAACGGATCTCAGACAGAAATGACTCAAACGGATGACAACTGATGCAACAGGATTTGTTTTAGTTTTTTTCACTGGATTCCGTAAAAAAAAAGGATCCTATGCAATCCTATGCATAATTGATGCAACAGGATCCGTTTTTACAGGATCCTGTTATTTTTTTTTCTCTTTCTCTCTTCTTCTGACGGATCAGAAGAACGGAAAGCTAAATGGTGATGTGAATCCACCGTAAGGTTTACATAAGTGTTTATGAGGTCAGGAGATCAGAGATAAAGCTACACGAGCCGTCAGATGACAGGATTCAAAGAAAATCGATTGGGAGAGCTTGAAAACAGCCTGATTTTTAATCCTTGGATCCTAGCTGAACATTTTTAATAAAGACCAATGGAAAATTAGATTTTTAGCCCAAAATTAGTAAAATGAAATCATAAAAAAATACCCTCGAAGGCGTCCATCGCCTTTAACTCCATTCAACTCAACGTGTCTCTCGCAGACAGGCTGGTTTCTGTTCATTGTCCTGGGAGATCCTTGCACTGATTGCATCAAAGTTGTCTGAAGGTGGAGGTCTCTTCCTATCTACTTACTGTAACGCTACACTTCTTCACTGATTGACTGTGTAAAGCCCATGAAATCACGGGACTCCTTCGTATCACGGTCCCCGGCTTCTCAATTGCTTTGAACAGTGTATTTGCAGCTTTTTCTCTCTCGATGCGGTAATATTCTGGGAGAGATGCATCATTTTTGTCGCTCGGAGAGGTTAAAGTGTTAACAGGATTCTGTCAGGAGTGAAATGGGATTGTAAATAGAGATTCTTATGATAGGAGTGCGATGCTAAGGTTCGCGGGGGAACGCCAGAGCCGCCACTTATTAAGCGGTCACGGCGCCAAGCCTGAATGTTTAAACAAAAGCAGTTGATTCCGCTCTGGTGTTTGAAGGTCCTGTGATTTTGAGACAGTTAAAATGTAAATGATTGCAACAAACTCAACTCTTCTGCTCAGCTATGTCTTCTCAAGGTGGACCGGCCCGACCTGCCACCATGCAGGTTTACTGTCCCCCTTCTTGGTTGACTGTGTTATTCTGTAGAGCAAAGTGTAATTTTCCAATAAGTGTAGATGTAGCAGAGTTTGACTTATCACTTAACTGTGACTTTTCACACTATATACTTTACCGTAATACTTTGTTATCTCAGAGAATTAGGCTTTGTGTCAGACCTGCTGTGTGTTGGCTTCAAATGGTACCCAATGGACCCCATAGATGTCTCATTGGCTCTATTGCTCTCCGATGGAAAGTCCCATCATAAGTTAGCCTTAGCTCTACGGCATTAAAGGATAAATTCTAGGAAAATAATTACCAGACTGACCCAGACGTATACCTAGGTGAGACTATCTGGCCATGGTGCTGGGTGCCAAAAAGCCACTTTGCTCCAGCCACTGGATATTTAGACTAGAGAAACAAGCCCAAATTACTTGATAGTCCCACCTTGCTACACCCTTGGATCAATCTGGTAATTATGTTCCTATCTTTCATCCATTGATATAGTAGAGCTGAAGTTGATGGCCTATCCTGAGAACAGATCATCAATACGTAGTTCAGTTGACAAGAAACACATTTAAAGGGGTTCTCCATATGTATCCTAAAACTAAATCTTCAATTTTCAGAGACAGTCTCAGTAAATTCAAGCTGTGTTGGGCTTATGAAAGCTGTCCATAAATAGGAGGACCTGTCCGGTTTGGGGTATTCTGGGGAGGGTGGGCAATATTACATGTCCAGATTTTTCGAGCTGCAATTTTGGTATGTACATTACATTGACAAGTTTTCACCTCTTTTTTTATGCATCTTAACATCTTATTTGCTTTTGTAGATCCTCCTTGGCATCCTTAGGCAATGCACAGAATATTCACTGTGATATCACAACGAATTGAGCAATAGTGGAAAATTCAGCCCTATTATATGGTTATGCCAAGTGCAGGGCCTGAGGGGGTGGAGCATAACACAGTGAGGGGTGGAGCATGACACAGTGATGGGTGGAGCATGACACAGTGAGGGGTGGAGCATGACACAGGGATTTAAAGAGACCAAAGAGAGAATTATTTTACCATGCACCATCCTTTCAGCCTTTGCACTGGGCATAACACAAAGTTGTCCATAGTGTTACATCAGTGATTGCCATGACAGTAACAATAGTGGCAGTCCCCTTAAAATAACTTGAATAGGTCTATTAAGTACCAATGGATGTTCTGTTGAGTTGGTCCAAATCACAGACTCACCTCTGTACAGCCAACTCTACATTGGCCGTGGGAAAATATAGGTCAAACTTCCAAAATGCCCATAGCCCTCTATGAAACATTAATGAGTTTACCAAATTTACCATTAATGGGTTGACCATTTGCCCTAAAAATATTTCCAAAAAGTTCCAATGATCTCGATAGTACATGGTTTACTTTGTTGTTCTCCTAATTATATTGTCAAATTAGAATTTGTCCATTTCTATGAGGCATTATATAGGGCACCTCCGGAAGGGGTAATCTTGCTCTCCCGAGGTGATCTACACTCTTCCTGCCCTTGAAATATTACGTGCCGGATACTGTCACTTTGTTAATAACTGTCTGTGTTCTGACTTTGCAAATCTCTGCACACGGCTGATTCCTGGCAACTTCCCAAACCAGACTAAGCTCTAATTAAAGGCTTAACTCACCTTCATCCTTTTAGTTTCCCATGTGGAAATGTAAAGCCAGCTTGTAATTGGTCTCTGAACAGACAAGTCAACATTCCATCAAGTAATAGTATTTACTTCTTTCACAAATGGGGAGATCCGGCAGAGAAATCTGCTAACTTTCCCTTCTCCAGTAGTCCAAAGAATTCTGCTATATGGAATAATAAAGGAATAGTGACCCTTAATGGAATGACAGCTCAACTTCTGCTTGGGCATTAGTGAAACCCAATGCACTTACCATCAGGGCAATGTTTGGATCCAACTTTGGGGTAATGGGCAAAGCTAGAATAGTGGATAGAGTTTAATATGGGGCTGAGGTAGGACATCTATCTGTAGGATGGTGATCAAGCTTGGAATGGGGATTGGGCAGACCTACAGTCATTCAGAAGAGTTGTATGTCTCTTAGGACATCCAAGAATTCTTCTAAAGCTGCTCATACATTTTCCTGCTGACTTCCGAGTTACATGGACACTGGGCTTAGCTGAACATGCATGTGCTGTCGACAAGGAGAGGGGAGTAAGCCGCTGGCAGACACTTCTGGTGGCTTATCTCCCTGAGATCTACATGATCCCTTTGCCCAATCTTCATCCCCCCAACATCTGCAGTTGTTGGAGAGGCTACCATACACATTAGATGGTTGTTCAGTTGTTGGGTTGGCCAGTCTTGATGGTTAGCCAGTTGATGGGTATGGACAACGCTTGTCTAATGTGTATTGCTGTATCAAGTCTTCTAAATCTTTTTGAAATGGCATTAAGAGCTTCATCTACAACAGTTATTATAAAAATTTGATGGGGATGGAAAACGTCATTTTTTTTGTTTTGTTTTTTCACTTTTTATTTTTACAATTTAGGGGAAAAAAGATGAGAACAAAAAAAGTTGATCTTTCATGAAGCATCTTGACCATGATAGGCCAGTGCACACGTTTAGTAATATATCAATTTCCAGTTACATGCTTCTGAAACCAGATACTAGTTCCACCATTTGGGTATGGGTTGGGTCTTGCTCATGAACACAATACTGTAAGGATATTGGTGTGACTACAAAGTCCTTAAATTCATGGACATCATTGTTACAAAATAGTTGGTTTTGAGAGTACCATGACTTAGTGAATATAATAATGATTGCTTCCTAAATGATAGTGGGCTTTTGGTGAGTCAAATAGAGTATTCTATGAATCTAAAAGCTTGTGGCACAGGTCTTATGTCAAGTTCTTAACGCTTAGTCATGCATGGGTAGACTGCCATTATGATGATCAAACCTTCACTTAAACTTCCATCCGCCTTCAATCTGAAGGTGTATCACTCTCCGAAACGTGCTGTTGATAGTGACAGATGCAGGGTCAGATGGGGTAATGTGATATCTTCTGCTTTCCACTTCATGTTTCAGAAGTGTTTGCAACTAGAGATGAGCAAATCAAAGTTGACGAAGTGGAATTCGATTCGAATTTCAGGAAAAATATGATTCGCACAGAATCCGAATTCCCTCACGCTTTGTGGTAACGAATCACATTTTTTCCTAAAATAGCTGCTGCACATGTTAGCACATAGAGCAAAGAACTCTGGGAACGAGGGATCACCCACAATGCCATGCATCCAGCCAATCAGCAGCCAGCCCTGTGATGTCACAGCCCTATAAATATCCTCAGCCATCTTGGATTCAGCCATTTTCCAGTGTACTTAGAACATTGCTAGGAAATACTTTTTTGGGGTGTATTAGTGGCGATAAAAAAGTATTATTAGCCGTTGTGTGGTAAAGTGAGAAAATATAGCCTTTTTTGGGGTGTATTAATTTCCTTTTTATTTACTTATTTGATCTAACAGTATGTCAGACAGAGAAGTGCCCGGCCCTGCACAGAGGAGTGGCAGAGCCCTAAATGTTTCTGGCGCAGGCAGAGGTCGCAGCAGAGTAAGGGGGCGTGGCATCAGAGGTTGCAGTGAGAGGCCTGAGCTCCCAGTGTCAGCTAGTGGTTGTGTCTTGACCAGCAACCCAGCTGTTCTTTAATGGTTGACTCGATCATCCACTTTGTCCCAAGTGACATCAGACACCTATGGGTTGTCAGACACAACCCTTAGTTGGCATGGCCTGGGAGCAGGCTCTGTGCCCTCACCTGTCCTCAACCTGCCTCTGTCCTTTTCTGTTCCCTCAGCCAGAGAAGTATTATATGCTGTGGGCTCAGCTCCACTATACAGTGAGGACAGTCAGCAGTTACTGGCCAGCCAAGATGTGGAGGAGACATCCGCCGCTTCCTTCGGTAGGCGGGCAAGTAGTGATGAGGAGAGTGGTGTGGGAGCTGGTTTTTCGAGCGGTCAGGCTCCTGGCTCAGAGACAGTTGAGGAGGACATCAGTGACATGCAGAGAGTACTCGATGATAATGATGTAGCCGATCGCAATTGGGAGCCGGGTGACGAAGGGGCTCCATCATCATCAGGAAAAGAGGGTGGCAGCTTGCACGTGAGGCAGTGGCGGAGCCAGAAAGTCAGTAGCGTGGCCGAGAGTCAGCAGGGTGGCAGCAGTGGGAGGTCGGGAGCCAAACGTGCCCGAGGTAGACCACCCGATTCACAGGAGCCTACTGGCTCAGAAAGTAGTGGTGTAGGGGTCCACGGAGGCAGCGGCGGTAGCAGTCAGTCAGTGCAAAGTGTTGGGAGTAAAATCACCTACTCGGCAGTGTGGCATTTTTTTGTTAAGCCGCCGAAGGAGGTGAACATGGCCATTTGTCGAATCCATGGGCAGAAGGTGAAGCGTGGCCAGGGTGCCAATGTTGGCACCACAGCCCTTCGTCAACATATATAGTGTCGCCATAAAGTGGCCTGGGAGAACCGTGGCTCCAATATGGTGGTCCAGCCTGCAGCAGCAACCACTGCATCACCCAGTGGCACCCGATTTCAGGCAGTCAAGGCTCCACCACCTCAGCCGAAGAGAGCTGTCTGTCCTTCCCATCATCTGCTGGTCCTGATGCGCCTGCTCCTCCTCCTCCTCATCAGTCATTCCGTCAGCAATCGATCACCAAAGCGATTGCCAAGAGAAAACAGTATGCGTGCACTCATCCAACGACGCAGAAGCTGAATGTGCTCCTGGCCAAGTTGCTGGTGCTGCAGTCTCTCCTTTTCCAAGTAATGGACTCTGCACCTTTCGGAGAACTGACGGCTTGTGCCGAGCCGAGGTGGAGAGTCCCAAGCTGTCATTTCTTTGCTAAAAGGCAGTACCAGCCCTGCACAAATATGTAGAACAGAAGGTGGGCCAGTCCTTGAGCCTGTCAGTGTCTGCCAAAGTGCACAGCAGTGTCGACATATGCAGCTGTAACTACGGTCACGGACAATATATGTCATTTATAGCCCACTGGGTGAATGTGGTTCCTGCCCAACCAAACCAAAAACTTGGCCAGGTGACGCCGCTTCCACTTCCACATTCTCACGCCGTTGGTCCTGCGACGATTTCCTCCTCTGCCTCCTCATCCTCCACCGTGTCCTCAGTCTCTACTGCAGGGAGAGTTCACAGTACCTCTCCAGCATACCACATGTGCAAGGCCTAGTATCATGCTGTACTACACCTCATTTGCCTGGGCAAATGGAGTCACACAGGGGAGGAAATGCCCTTCATCAAGAAATCAAATCCTGTCTTTCTCCATGACAACTCAAAATAAAAACCATGGTGACCAAAAACGGCAAGAACATGGTGTTGGCGCTGCGTCAAGGAGGGGTGAGCTATGCTCCCTGCATGGCACACGTGTTCAATCTGGTTGTCAAGCGGTTCCTGAAGTCTTCAACCCATCTGCAAGACATCCTAAAAATGGCCAGGAAACTTTGCATGTACTTCAGCCACTCGTACACAGCAAACCACATCGTCCTTCAGCTGCAGCGGTAAAACGGTATCCCCCAACATAGGCTGATATGCGACTTTTCCACCCGTTGGAATTCCACTCTCCATATGTTGGACCGACTATACGAACAGAGAAAGGCCATCAACAATTTCTTGATGATCCAAGCGGACAAGAGTATTTCCCTGTGTAACTTTGATGTCAGCCATTGGCAACTCGTGTGTGACACCTGCCGTTTGCTCAGGCCCTTTGAGGAGGCCACGTTATTTGTCAATCGCCAGGACTACGGGATGAATAACGTCATTCCACTGCTTCATATCCTGGAACAGATGCTGGTACATCAGGCTGGTCAGCGGACTGGAGTCGTGACGCCAACATCTCAAGGCCACATGAGCCCTGGTGGGGCTGAACTGGAGGAGGAGGACATTGGAGCACAAGCAATGTGTAGCAAAATGGGCGGTTTTTCTACACAGGTGACCGGAAAGGAGGAGCAGCCAGAGGAGCAAGAGGGAGATGAGGTAGACAAGGCAGATGACCCAGGCACACCGTGGCAGTATGCAGTGGATATGCAGACAGGGAGTCCCTCTGAGTCACTTGAGCATTGTCACCATTCAGCAGAGGGATAACTTCCGGCTCTCCACCTTGTTGGACCCTCGCTACCGGTCCAAAATGGGGGCCTTTTTTACAGCCGCTGAGAGGGAGGACAAACTGAACTACTATAGAGACATCCTATGTAGTCAGTTGGCCGCTGCCTATCTGCACCATCATCCATCCTCTCGCAGGTCTGACTGGGGGGGCCCTCTGCCCTCTCGTTCCACTGCCATGGCTGCTGTAGTGGGGTGGGGGGGTAGGAGCAGTACCAGCTCCATCAGCAGCAGCCTGAGTCTAGAGTCGATGATGAGCAGCTCTCCTAATCCGCACAGTGAATAAACTACTCACCAGTAGCAGCAGCTATACCAGGAGCAGAACCTGAACCAGCAGGTGGTGGTGTACTTGGACAGCACCCTGCCACCCCACATTAAAGATCCGCTGAACTACTGGGCAGCCAAATTGGATTTGTAGCCGTAATTGGCCGAGTTTGCCCTGGAAAAGCTGTCTTTCCCGGCCAGTAGTGTGGCATCAGAGCGGGTGTTTAGTGCAGCAGGGGCAGGCTCAGGCTGGCCCACAGGGATACAGGGTAATCCCCCGGTGGGCCACTGAGAAAGGTGGCCCCTAGTCTCCCACCCCCTGCACAAGTGGCAGATAACACTGTAGACTTTCTGCACTACAAACATATATTCAATCTACAGCACCTCAACAAGCCTTTGTTCATATAAAAAAACATTTTTTAGCATATAAAAAACATGTTAGATTATTTATTATATTTGAATGTATCCGTACGGTGGGCCCCCATTATAAATTTTACTGGTAGGCCCTAGGTCCCCCAGTCTAACACTGGGTGGGGCCATAGTTACCCCAATGAGAACTCACCTGTCCACCCAATATGTGGAGAGACTGACCTTTGTCAAGATGAATCAGGTGTGGATCAGTCAGGATTTCCACCCACCAATTTCTGATTCATTAGATTAAATCATCCATACTGCCTCACCCAAACCTTGACAAAGGAGACCAGTTTCTGATGGCTACCCGCCTCAGCTACTATTCTGATGCTGCCACCCACCTGATGACACACATCTGATGTCAAGTGCTCCTTCTTACACCCACCATCGTCAGCGGGAACTGTTAGTGCCACCCACCTTCCCACTCTGTCACCGGGTTTACTCTGTGGTCTCCTGATGCTGCTGCCACCTCACCACTCAGGTCTCCTCATGCTGCTGCTGCCACCTCCACACTCTGTCATCATGCCACTCTGTGATCTCCTCATGCTGCTGCTAAATCAAAACTATGTATCTGGGCCACTCTGTGACCTCCTCATGCTGCTGCTGCCACCTCCACACTATGTCACCTTGCCACTCTTTGATCTTCTCATTCTGCTGCAAAATAAACACTATGTCACTGGATCACTTTGTGGCATCCTCTTGCTGCTGCCACCTCCGCACTATGCCACCTTTCCACTCTGTGGTCTCCTCATGCTGCTGCCACCTCTACACTCTGTCATTGTGCCACTCTGTGGCCTCCTCATGCTGCTGCTGCCACCTCCACAATATGTCACCTTGCCACTCTGTGACCTCCACATGTTGCTGCTGCTGCCACCTCCACACTATGTCAACTTGCCATTCTGTGGCCTCATGCTGCTGCTGGCACCTCCGCACTATGTCACCTTGCCACTGGGGCCTCCTCATGCTGCTGCTAAATCAACACTATGTCACTGGGCCACTCTGTGGCCTCCTCATGCTGCTGCTACAACCTCCACAATATGTCACCTTGCCACTCTGTGGCCTCCTCATGCTGCTACTGCCACCTCCACATTATGTCATCTTGCCAGTCTGTGGCCTCCTCATTCTGCTGCTAACTGAACACTACGTCATAGGGCCACTCTGTGGCTTCCTCATGCTGCTGCCACCTCAACACTATGTCATTGGGCCACTCTGTGGACTTCTCAAGCTGTTATCTTACCCTCCCTACTCCATGACTGGGCCACTATTTTGCCTTTTTGGCCTGGTTGACATCATCATTTATTTGAATCTTCTTCTGATCTGTCAGAAGAAATGAAAAATTAGACACACAACAGATCCAGTCTGTGTAGCGGTTGTAAGGCCTGTATGGTCCCATCATAATTGGCTTATGATTTGGTAGCCAAAAGCAGGAGTGGGTACAAAACACAGAAGACATGCAAATATTCCATTCATGTGTCATCTCTGTTTTGGATCCATTCGCATTTTTTTGGCTTTAGCAATACTGATGGATTACTGACTAAATGCTGACCGAGTGAAGGTGGATGCTCCACAGAAAGGATCCGTTTTTTGTGGGTTATTGTTCTGATGGATCAGAGAAAGTGAAAAATAATCAGTGACGTCAACACAAACTTACTGCTGACACCCTCTCCACTCTGTCGGGGGCTCTACTTGTATAAGCGTTTAATAGAACAGGTTCTGTAGACATCTATGTGGAATCAGCTGACGACGGTGTAAAAGGAGTGCGCTCTTTTGGGCCCTTTAATTGCCCAAATAAGTGAAGTGCGCAGTGATTCTAAGAGCAACGCCTGCCATCTGCATGTCATACGGACTCACAGTATTATTTCACTACCACAGCAGACTCCCTATGTGTGTTATTGCAAGGCACAGTGTTCTACACCACTATACAGGCACAGTGTTCTACACCGCTATACAGGCACAGTGTTCTACACCGCTATACAGCTCTCTGCAGCCCGGAAATAGCAGGTTTTTTTTTACGCGATTCACCTGGGGTAAATTTGGATCTAATCTTTTCGGAAAATTCGGCGAACTGGCCGAATCGAATTTTTTAGAAATTCGTTCATCTCTATTTGCAACTACAAACATGATGGAAGATACCCCTTAGGGTACTTTCACACTTGCGGCAGAGGATTCCGGCAAGTAGTTCCGTTGCCAGAACTGCTTGCCGGATCTGTCAAGACTTATGCAAACTGATGGCATTTATCAGACGGATCAGTATCCTGATCTGTATGACAAATGCATTGAAATGCCGGATCTATCTCTCTGGTGTCATCCGGAAAAACGTATCCGGCATTTATTTTTTTAACATTTTTTGCGTTCTGAGCATACGCAGACTGCAATGCCGGATCCGTTTTAATGGGGCATTAATGCATTTCAATGGGAAAAAATGCCAAGTGTTCCGGTATTTTGGACGGAGATAAAACCGCGGCATGCTGCGGTATTATCTCCGTCCGGAAAAGGCAAAAAGACTGAACTGAAGACGTCCTGATGCATCCTGAACGGATTGCTCTCCATTCAGAATGCATTAGGATAAAACTTATCAGTTCATTTCTGGTATTGAGCCCCTAGGACGGAACTCTATGCCGGAAAAGAATAACGCAAGTGTGAAAGTCCCCTAACTTAGAAAGTTTTTTGGGGTTCAGAAGCCTCCTTTTGAAATAGTCTATAGGGGAAGAGTTGGATTTAGTCAAGGGTCTAGTGATGGTATTTTTGATGATGTGCCGTAGATGTCTTGGTGGATCTGAAGAAGGAACCTGCACATTCTCGCTATAGATGATAGGGTATAATGCCCTGCTTAGATGCATTGGATGCAGATAATAAGAAGTGGATTTGTATGAACCATTTTTGGTTTCTTTTCTTTGGCCGAATATAAGCTCCATGTTCTCTATACTTCTTTGACATATCTTAGGTGAGACAGCCATCCCAATTATCCTCATCCACTCTCTTTCACTGCTCAACTATAGGGAAGAGAATGACATTCCCCTGAGAAAGGAAACAGCTTCATGACAGAACTTTCTCGAGTGCTCGGCTGATTGTTGCCTTCCATTTTCGAGCTTTTTTTTTTTTCTACTGATCTTTCCCATTAGTCTCATATTCATCTCTCCCTTTGTTTCCTTTTTCAAAATGTATTTGGTCTCTGAAGACTGGCAGTCAGCATCTCAGCTAATCAGGGTGGAGGTCAAGCTGACCACAACGTCCAAAGTCTCAACCTCGGCCCCAACAGGGATATGACCTCGTTTCCTGAATAATTAGCTCAGAACATCACAGTTCTCATAGTAAGATAAAACTCAGCAAACATTATACACAAATGTACTAACTTTACAAGACTTCTTATATTGCAATGCAAAGTATATGTTTACTGGGGTCTTTGTCCCTAATGGGGTCATGATTGCTTTAATGGTCTTCAGTAAATTTCCAAGGAAACTAAATAACCTTACATGGTAGCAATATGGTAGAAGTATGCCAACTCCAACATCAAACCCACTGGAATATATGAATCTGAGGGCCTCCCTAGATCATAATTCATAAACTGATTGCAGACACAGGACCCACAGATGTGTTCTTCCTAAGGCTACTTTCACACTACAGTTTTAGTTTTCCGGTATTGAGTTCCAACATAGAGTCTCAATACCGGAAAAAAACGCTTCAGTTTTGTCCCCATTTATTGTCAATGGGGACAAAACTGAACTGAACAGAACGGAGAGCTCCAAAATGCATTCCGTTCCGTTTGGTTGTGTTCCCAGACCGGAGAGCAAACCGCAGCATGTTGTAGTTTACTTTCCCTCCTGGGATGCGGAGAAAGACAGATCCGGCATGACCCCCAATGCAAGTCAATGGGGACGGATACGTTTTCTCTGCCACAATAGAAAGCGGATCTGTCCCCCATTGACTTTCAATGAAGTTCATCACGGATCCGTCTTGGCTATGTTAAAGATAATACAAACGGATACGTTCATAATGGAAGCAGATGGTTGCATTATCAGCTACGAAAGCGTTTTTGCTGAACCCTGATGGATCCAGCAAAAACGCTAGTGTTAAAGTAGCATAACCTTGCCTCTTGGCTCCACATATCCCAAGATGTGTGGCGTGAAATGACCAGCTTTCTATATGCGGCCACCCAGTGATTGAGATGTCAATTGCAACATGTCCGGGACTTTGCTAGCATGTTGCAATTTTGTATTGAATTTGTATCATGAGAAATTAGAGTCTTTCAAGGGGTTGTGCACTAATTTCCAGATCTATCAGACTGGCCTGACCTACGTTGGTGACCTGTTCCCCGGTGCTGGGTCCTGTCACGTTCACACCCCAGCCTCCACTGCTTGTCTTCAGGTACCTCCATGTAAACTTTCTGTTTAACGAAGATTCAGCCAGTCACTGGCCACTGCTTCCTTTGCATCATGTCAAATAGTAACATGATGCAAGGTAAGTAGATCACCGCTATGTCACAACTATGTCCAGTGATTGGCTGCAGTGGCGTCAAACCAGAAGTTTACATGGAGGGACCCAAGACAAGCAGAAGAGGCTGGGAGCGAACGAGATGGGACCTAGTGCCTAGGATCGGGTAAATATCATCGCAAGCATGGGTTCTGCCAGTCTGGAAGTTAGTTCACAAGCCCTTTAATGAAATTTGTGGAAAGGTAAGGGGGGAAACATCTGTATCACCAATAAGATCTAATACCGTAGGTAATTTGTGGGTCATTACTATAAGGAGTCAACTCTACATATGGGGTTGAGTTTGCTGGACTATTGGGCATCATTATTGTGTTAGAACCTGGATCCACTGGAGGATTCTCTGGTACAGTGATGGGCTAGTCCACCTCTAAACAGACATTACCTTGGTCATAATCGAGCCAATGGAACCTAATGCTTCAACCTTATGCAATCATTAACATTTTGATTATACGGATCATGCAATGTTTGCATTGTATTCCATTAGAATAATTGGATCCACAACTTTTCACAGAGGTTGCCCTGCCTTCTCCATAGAGTAAACCAAGTCCTACCATGACACTCAAGTGTCTGTGTAGATTCATTCTAATATCACCTCCCCACTTTAGCAACTTTTTCCAAGGCTGAGGTTGATCTTTATCCTCTCAAGAACCTTGTAAATATGGCGCCTCAGGGGTAAGAGTAGGAGGATGTTTGGTGTATGTATTTAAGATCGTATTGGAGAACTTCATCCATAGCTTACCATGTAACTGGCATGCCTATTAGAGAGGCTAGCCACGCCATTACTCTACAGCAAATGGAAGAAAACGGGAGAATATTCCCTTACCTTCCCCAATTTTGGTGGGACCATGTAATGAATATGCGTACTCCCATCTTACCAGTAATTACAAATATTGGGGCAAAGAGAGATGTTGGACTTCAACATATCCAATGGTTCTGTTCTCAGCCACCACCAGAGATGTCCAACACCAACTTATTTTACTCCCCCCACCCCATTGAGAACATATGCACACTTGTCAAGCTTCCATGTGTAGAGAGGGTTAAGAGAGAAAGCTGTTTACCTATTAAGCGTTCAACCAAAGGCTAATATGTATGGCTGGCCTTAGTCCCAACAAGACCACTTTCTACTTTAGCCTTCCATTTCATGCCACTCCAACCATGCTATCTGCAAGGGGGTTTGAAGTATTATGAAGAGTTTCAGAACAGTGCACCGCCTCTCTTTATTCAAGTAGTTGGCCCTCAAGGATGGGTCCATGTGGGTCCAACTGCGACTTTGATTGGAGCTGCCCTTTTAGGATCCTTTCCACATCTGAGAAGATATGGGGGGGGGGGCATCGTAGCAGTGGCTGAGTAACTGCAAGTCGCAGGACGGTTCTTCTATTTAGCAGGCTCGATCTGTGCTACACTTGGAGATCATGGCGGCATAAATCTGAGCCGAGTAGCCATCCGTATTTTATCCTGACAGGACAAGGAACGTGACTGTTTAACTGCTCCCTTATTTTTAGCCGTTTCCTGTCTACAGGTTGAGATATATTTTTTAGACTCTTGGATTCTCTCCCCCCCCCCCCCCCCATCATCTGTCGTCTGATTGAGATTCAATTCCAGAAACATATTTATCTCCTGGTTTTCCCCAAACTAAGCAAATTTGCTGTTGTCTCCAGAGTCGAAGCTTAGAAAACTCACACAATTAAATGCAAGCTTTTGACTTTTCATGGGAAAGCTAGGGGATGAGGTGAGCGAAGCTATTAATTAGAGCTGCACAAACTCGCAGGAAGGGATTTCAGATTCAGTCCGGCTTCCGCCTAATCCTCTCCTTTACAGGCAAAATAACAATGTGCTATCTCCTTGTTCTGTGTAGGGACAGATTACGAGTATGAATATGCAGCCATGTAATGTATTCACACCCGGCCTCCGCTCTCCTCTCCTCGTCTTAATACCCACATTAAAGGTGAAGCATTATGAAAAATGTTATTTAATGGGGGAGTCTTTCTTTTTTTATGTGCCAATCAAGGACAGATAGTTGCATAGTGGAAGGAGCATGCAGCAGTACAGAGTATTTCAGGAAAGATGTGTGTTGATTTAGATCAACTCATCTGGTTAAGTTAGTAAAGAAAACGCTGAAGGAGACAAAGGCAGTGAGATAATGTACGGTGGGGAAACATGGACAATCGGGGGATCACAAGGCTTATAGTGGGAGGGCTTGTTCCATAATGGGAGGGTGAACAAAGCCTAAAACCTGGACATTTAGACAAGTTACTGACTTGAATAAATTGTGTCTATTTCTGCCTATTGTTTTCCCTGTATCATTCTAGCAGTGGAAGTCCTTCCAGAGAGCACATGTAGAGCGGCTCCTACATCCTCACATTAATTAACTCAGCTTGTAATAAGTTTAAGATTCTCTTTGAAGTGAAATGAGTTTACTCTTCAAAGGCTGGAAGAACTCCAAAATCATAAGTGTAAGGGCAGAGGGGCACGACACTAATACTGTACATTAAGAATAATTATGTATGTAAAGACTGAGGGGGGAGTAAGTACATTGAGGAAGAAGAGGGTAGGAAGGGAGGAAGGAAGAGAGAGAGAAGGAGGAAGGAAGAAAGTAAGAAAGAGGGTTATAAGTAAAGAAGAGAGGAAGGAAGCGAGAGAGGGAGGGAGGAAGGAAGGAATGAGGAAGAAAGAAAGGGAGAGGGAGAGAGACAAAGAGAGGAAGGAAGCGAGAGAGGGAGGGAGGAAGGAAGGAATGAGGAAGAAAGAAAGGGAGAGGGAGAGAGACAAAGAGAGGAAGGAAGGGGGGAAATAAGAGAATGTAAAGAACACAGGAAGGAAAAGAGGGAAGAAAACAAGGAAGAGGGTTAGGAGGGAGGAAGGAAGAGATTTAGAAATAAGAAACAGAGGAAGGAAAAAATAAAAAGAGCAAGTAAGTAAGAGAGAAGGAATGAAGGAAAGGAAAGGGGGGTTGCCAAAGAAATGGGGGAAGAAAGGAAGGGAGACTGAACGGGGGAAATAAGGAGGGTGAGAGGAAGAAAAATTGCATGTGTAGTATAAGGACAATGGGAGGAAAGTGTGAAAAGTTTAGGGGAAAAGAAAGGAATGGAAGTAGGAAGGAAGGTAAAATGAAAAGAAAAAAGAGAAATAAAGTAGGAAGGGAAAAGAAGGTGGAAAGCAAAAGGAAGGAAGGAAGGAAGGAAGGAGAGGGGCAAGATGAGGAATATTTGCATGTGTGATATAATGGCAAAGCGGTGAGAATGTATAGTATCATGAAGGAAATGAAGGTTGAGAGAAAGAGGAAGAAAAAAGAAGGGAATGAGGATTGGAAGTAAGTGGGAGGGGAGCAGAGGGTTGGAGAAAGAATAAATTCATCTGTGCTATAAAGACAAAGGGTTGAAGGAGTACCATGAAAAGTATGAAAAGTTTAGAGGAAATGGAAGGAACAAATGTAAGAGGAAGGGAGGAGGACAGAAGAATAAAGAAAGGAAACAAATAAAAATATAAAAAGAAGAAAGGAAGGCATAGTGAATAAAGGAGGGAAGTGAATGGGTAGGGAGAGAAAGGAAAAGGGAAGGAAATAGTTGGAAATTGGAGTAATGGTTAAATTAAAAGTTTTACCAGATAATCAGTAAAAATTACAGGTTGGTCAGATAGATAGATATGAGATAGATAGATAGGTAGATAGATAACATAGATATGAGATAGATAGATAATAGATAGATAGATAGATAGATAGATAGATAGAAAGATTGCATAGAACAGGTATAAATATTTTTTTCTCTTTTACCTTCTCCTTTCATTTTTCAGCCATTTCTATGACTATGTTCATCTCAGTAGCTTCTGTGGTTTTGTATTTCTAGGTATCATTACATTAGTTTTCTTTTGTGTTTTACTGTTTGGTTTTCTGTTTTCTATCAACACACAGAACTTTGTTTTCTATGAGAAAAGAAACCTAAGCTGAGATCAGAGCCCTTTAGGTCAAATAACGGGTATTGTGTGCCGCCAGACGAGTGCTCTAGTCTCTTTTGTGTATCGTAGTGCCGCCACTTTTCAAGCTTTTGGTTTAAAAAAATGCAACAATTCAATAAATAGATTTCTTTTTCTCCAACCTGGATAAAAATCACCAAAAATCTCTGCTTTGTGCAGATACCAATTATATTCAAGGAGCATTTTATTGAGGTCTCAAAGGGTTTCCTATGATTTTATACCAATTACAAATGATATGGTCAGCTGAGATTGACGCTCAGATACATTGCCAAGCGAATAAAGATTATACTGCTAGGAAGTAGGGTTCTATATAGTAACAAAAAACTAAGTGGTGGAGGTTGTAGCAGTTGGGAATTTAGTCTAAAGTTGTTTGATTGGGGTGGAGGTTGGAAACCATGGCCATTTTTATGTATGGTTTCCCCATCTACTAACCAATAATGAGCCTTGATGAGGCCCCATCCATAAAAAAAACCTGTTGGTTACAAAGCCAAGCCAATTCCTGCCAACAATGACCTACAAAAAGTTGACTTGGATCCAAAGAGAAAATCACAATTTGGCCTCATTTTTGGTGGCAGTTCACAGCACCACAACTCTCACTTCTTAGCTGGTCCTATCAAAGCATGACTAGGCTATTCACCACGTCATTAACATTTGACCCTGATATGCTTCTAAATGGTGAGTAGATCATGGATTCACCTAAGTCAGGAGAACGGAAAAAGGGAGTAGCCATGAAGATGGGCCTCAACATACAAGGTATAAGTGTCCTGACTGTACACAATAGATTATGTCCACCTACTGTAGGATGGATGAGCTCTGCTTTCTGACCAAAACCATAACCAGAAGGAACATTGGTTGTCCCATCACCTGCAAAGCTTGGCAGAAACAGCTTAGTTTGTGGAAGGCATGTAGGAGTGCAGCAAAGGTACCAAAGGTTAGGCACTAAAAAGGGTACCCATGGCACCGTAACAGACTTACATGGTAGGCATTAAAGGACCACATGGGGCTGGACCTGTGAGGCATTTATGTAGGTACCCTGCAGAAGATAACAGGGAGTGGACCTTTGGTTGAAGCTCTTATTGTTCAAGAATTTTCACAAAAATCTGCCTGTTTTTTGTTTTCAAATACTGGAGGACATGAATATAGTAAAAACCCCAATGCCTGGCATGCTGAGACTGTGGAGGTGCTGGATTTTCAAGGCTTGCAAACCATTTGCCATGTCTCTGGTGATGCTTGGATTATTGGTACCACTTTCTTCAATGGTGAAGAAGGCTCTTATGCCATTCTGCCAGTGCCAGTAATGCTACTGATGGTGCCAGCATTAGTATAGTTGTTATATCACACTATGGCCATTCTAAAGAGCAGCCAATAAAAATACTGGGGACAAAGATACCCCAAAATCTGATGATGCTGTCAAAAACAACGTTACATTGTCATCACTCAATATGTGCAACCGATCTATCATTGGAAAGGTTCTTCCAAGATTTGTAAGACTTCTACTCCATAGAATGCCAAAGTCTAGGAATTTTTCTCCATCCGTAACAATGCCAAGTAAACCCCAATTACTGTAGGCACTGGGTTGATTCTAGGTAACCGCCAGAGTGTCCATTTTGGATTGATTCATTTATTCTAAACTTCACAAGTTCTTCCCCATAAACTATTGTAGCAAAGAAAATTTAATGCAAAAAGTCTTTGAAAATATCCATAAATGACAAAGTAATTTATAATCTCCCGAGCCGGGCCATAAATAAAAATGAAGCAATGTATTATGAAGACAAATGAAATTTCATGTTGTTCTAAGTAATGTATCAAACCAAATCTGGGTTTTGCTTCTCATACGTGGTGGGGGGGACAGCAATGGATGCTAGAGCTGAGTCTAACAACTTGTCATACATTAAGCCATATTATAAAGAATGGGGGCATTTTAGGAAGTCACTTCTGATCTTGATGGCTTATAATATATCCTATATGGTTGTGTTCTGAAGAAGAGCCCAAACCTAATTATGCCTTTAATAAACCAGTGAGAGGCTCCTATTATTATTTAGGAGTCAGAACTAGAATAGATTGAGTCATTCGTTGTGGTCCCATCAGGTCTTCGTACAAGAAAGGAGCATCACATGTGGCCACTGTAACGGCACAAACTAATGTTTCATTAGCTGCCTTGACATCTGCCACACACAGTCTGTCATGCTGCCGTCTGAAGCCAATTTATCAGAATGTATCACTCGCATCTGTCGTCCTCCATCAGGCCAGACGACACAAAGTGTAAACGCTCTTATGTGTTTGCCCTAAATGTAGCAGCTTCTGACAGACGACCACTAAAGAGATGATAAAAGCTGGTTTATACAGGACGAGGAACAATGCTGTCACGTGTCACAGGAAACTGCATCATTCTGATGTATGACAGGGTCAGCGACAGTGTATGGCGGCCTTTCTTCTACTATTATAAAGAAGAAGAGAAATGAGCAGTATTATAGTAGTTATATTATTGTACATA
Source organism: Bufo gargarizans (assembly GCF_014858855.1). Taxonomy (NCBI): domain Eukaryota; kingdom Metazoa; phylum Chordata; class Amphibia; order Anura; family Bufonidae; genus Bufo; species Bufo gargarizans. The sequence continues at coordinate 555,967,201 of NC_058082.1, read as the reverse complement.
GGAGCAGTATTATAGTAGTTATATTCTTGTACATAGGAGGCAGTATTATAATAGTTATATTCTTGTACATAGGAGGCAGTATTATAGTAGTTATATTCTTGTACATAGGAGCAGTATTATAGTAGTTATATTCTTGTACATAGGAGGCAGTATTATAGTAGTTATATTCTTGTACATAGGAGGCAGCATTATAGTAGTTATATTCTTGTACATAGGAGCAGTATTATAGTAGTTATATTCTTGTACATAGGAGGCAGTATTATAGTAGTTATATTCTTGTACATAGAAGGCAGTATTATAGTAGTTATATTCTTGTACATAGGAGCAGTATTATAGTAGTTATATTCTTGTACATAGGAGCAGTATTATAGTAGTTATATTCTTGTACATAGGAGCAGTATTATAGTAGTTATATTCTTGTACATAGGAGCAGTATTATAGTAGTTATATTCTTGTACATAGGAGGCAGTATTATAGTAGTTATATTCTTGTACATAGAAGCAGTATTATAGTAGTTATATTCTTGTACATAGGAGCAGTATTATAGTAGTTATATTCTTGTACACAGGAGCAGTATTATAGTAGTTATTTTCTTGTACATAGGAGCAGTATTAATATAGTTATATTCTTGTACATAGGAGCAGTATTATAGTAGTTATATTCTTGTACATAGGAGGCAGTATTATAGTAGTTATATTCTTGTACATAGGAGCAGTATTATAGCAGTTATATTCTTGTACGTAGAAGCAGTATTATAGTAGTTATATTCTTAACCATATTTCTTTTTATTGAGATAGAAATCAAGGCCACATGCCCACACATGACAACAGTACAATAACATTGAGAGTCCACATAGTCATCCAGTGCACATATCATGTGTGAACAATACAATCGATTGTCATCATCATCAGAGATACACATCAGAAGGGAAAGAAAGGGTAAAAAAGGGGGGGGGAGGACAATCAGGGAGACGGGGGTAGAAAACCGGGAAAGGGAGGATTCCTGCTCTATCATGCAAAATTCCAGTGTAACTTCCACGGGGACCACAGCTTTAGGAAGCAGTGGCGTGAAATTGTCTCCCAGTGCGCCAGTTCCTCAAAGCGGTAGAGTTGATCAACCTTATCCGTCCACATATTGAGAGAGGGAGGGGAATCAGCTTTCCATAAAAAGGGGACCAGTAATTTAGCTGCTGTAATCAACATCGTTGGGAGGTTATTCTTTGCGGGAGTTAGAGTGCTATTAGGGCACCACAATAGGATAAGTTTGGCATCCAAGACGATCTTGGTTTTGCATATACTATTGATCATGGATTCTCTCAGCTTCCAAAACGGCTGGATCTTATGGCAGAGCCACCAGATATGTGAAAATGAACCAGTTTCTACGCCACACCGCCAGCATGTTACAGTGACCTCAGGGTTAAGTTTGTGTAAGAATTCAGGAGTTTTATACCATCTACTTAATAGCTTAAAATAATTCTCCTGAACTCTCACACAACGACTGAAGCCATGTTAGTGGGCCAGGACAAAGGCCCTCTCCGGTTCTGACAGGGTCAGAGAAAGCTCTCGTTCCCATGAAGTCACATAACCGAGCTCCGGTGGTAAGGAGGAAAGCATTTCCCGATACATCTGGGATAATGGTCTAAGGGGGGGCTTAGGGGCCAGGACCTTCTTCTCAAGCCAAGAGGGGGCGCTACTACCAGCGAAGGGTCCAGCACACAACTTAATATCCCTTTTGAAATCCGCCAAATTGAATATAGTGGTTATATTCTTGCACATAGGAGCAGTATTATAGTAGTTATATTCTTATACATAGGAGCAGTATTATAGTAGTTATTTTCTTATACATAGGAGGCAGTATTATAGTAGTTATATTCTTGTACATAGGAGGCAGTCTTATAGTAGTTATATTCTTGCACATAGGAGCAGTATTATAGTAGGTAAAATTCTTGTACATAGGAGGCAGTCTTATAGTAGTTATATTCTTGCACATAGGAGCAGTATTATAGTAGTTATATTCTTGTACATAGGGGCAGTATTATAGTAGTTATATTCTTGTACATAGGAGTCAGTATTATGGTAGTTATATTCTTGTACATAGGAGGCAGTCTTATAGTAGTTATATTCTTGCACATAGGAGCAGTATTATAGTAGTTATATTCTTGTACATAGGAGGCAGTATTATAGCAGTTATATTCTTGTACATAGGAGCAGTATTATAGTAGTTATATCCTTGTACATAGGAGGCAGTATTATAGTAGTTATATTCTTGTACATAGGAGCAGTATTATAGTAGTTCGATTCTTGTACATAGGAGCAGTATTATAGTAGGTAAAATTCTTGTACATAGGAGGCAGTCTTATAGTAGTTATATTCTTGCACATAGGAGCAGTATTATAGTAGTTATATTCTTGTACATAGGAGTCAGTATTATAGTAGTTATATTCTTATACATAGGAGTCAGTATTATGGTAGTTATATTCTTGTACATAGGAGGCAGTCTTATAGTAGTTATATTCTTGCACATAGGAGCAGTATTATAGTAGTTATATTCTTGTACATAGGAGTCAGTATTATAGTAGTTATATTCTTGTACATAGGAGCAGTATTATAGTAGTTATAGTCTTGTACAGAGGAGCAGTATTATAGTAGTTATATTCTTGTACATAGGAGCAGTAATATAGTAGTTATATTCTTGTACATAGGAGTCAGTATTATAGTAGTTATATTCTTGTACATAGGAGCAGTATTATAGTAGTTATAATTTTGTACATAGAAGCAGTATTACAGTAGTTATATTCTTGTACATAAGAGGCAGTATTATAGTAGTTATATTCTTGTACATAGGAGCAGTATTATAGTAGTTATATTCTTGTACATATTAGCAGTATTATAGTAGTTTTATTCTTGTACATAGGAGCAGTATTATAGTAGTTATATTCTTGTACATAGAAGCAGTATTATAGTAGTTATATTCTTGTGCATAGGAGCAGTATTATAGTAGTTATATTCTTGTACATAGGAGCAGTATTATAGTAGTTAAATTCTTGTACATAGGAGGCAGTATTATAGTAGTTATCTTCTTGTACATAGGAGGCAGTATTATAGTAGTTATATTCTTGTACATAGGAGGCAGTATTATAGTAGTTATATTCTTGTACATAGGGGCAGTATTATAGTAGTTATATTCTTGTATATAGGAGCAGTATTATAGTAGTTACATTCTTGTACATAGGAGCAGTATTATAGTAGCTATATTCTTGTACAAAGGAGCAGTATTATAGTAGTTATATTCTTGTACATAGGAGAAGAATTATAGTAGTTATACTCTTGTACAAAGGAGCAGAATTATAGTAGTTATATTCTTGTACAAAGAAGCAGTATTACAGTAGTTATAGTCTTGTACATATTAGCAGTATTATAGTAGTTTTATTCTTGTACATTGGAGCAGTATTATAGTAGTTATATTCTTGTACATAGAAGCAGTATTATAGTAGTTATATTCTTGTGCATAGGAGCAGTATTATAGTAGTTATATTCTTGTACATAGGAGCAGTATTATAGTAGTTATATTCTTGTACATAGGAGGCAGTATTATAGTAGTTATCTTCTTGTACATAGGAGGCAGTATTATAGTAGTTATATTCTTGTACATAGGAGGCAGTATTATAGTAGTTATATTCTTGTACATAAGAGCAGTATTATAGTAGTTATATTCTTGTACATAGGAGGCAGTATTATAGTAGTTATATTCTTGTACATAGGAGGCAGTATTATAGTAGTTATATTCTTGTACATAGGAGGCAGTATTATAGTAGTTATATTCTTGTACATAGGAGAAGTATTATAGTCGTTATATTCTTGTACATAGGAGCAGTATTATAGTAGTTGTATTCTTATACATAGGAGCAGAATTATAGTAGTTATATTCCTGTACATAGGAGCAGTATTATAGTAGTTATATTCTTGTACATAGGAGGCAGTATTATAGTAGTTATATTCTTGTACATAGGAGCAGTATTATAGTAGTTATATTCTTGTACATAGGAGGTAGTATTATAGTAGTTATATTCTTATACATAGGAGGCAGTATTATAGTAGTTATATTCTTGTATATAGGAGACAGTATTATAGTAGTTATATTCTTGTACATAGGAGCAGTATTATAGTAGTTATATTCTTGTACATAGGAACAGTATTATAGTAGTTATATTCTTGTACATAGGAGGCAGTATTTTAGTAGTCATATTTTTGTATGTAGTTTGCAGTTTTATAGCCATTAATATTTTGTTTTGTATTTTTTCTGCTGCAATGTCATGTTCTTTATGGGGTTTCTTTGTTTTTGTTTTTAGCCCTGCTTGTATTAATTTAAAGAAGGCCATGTCACTATGTTACAGTTCATTAAATTTACCAATGTTTTATACATCATGATTAGAGATGAGCAAATCGAAGTTGACGAGGTGGAATTTCAGGAAAAATTCAATTTGCACTGAATCGGAATTTCCTCACACTTCGTGGTAACGAATCGCATTTTTTTCTTAAAATGGCTGCTGTATGTATAAGGACATGGAGCAAAGAACTCTGGGAAGGCGGGATCACTCCTAATGCCATGCATGCAGCCAATCAGCAGCCAGTCAGCCCTGTGATGTCACAGCCCTATAAATAGCCTCAGCCATCTTTGATTCAGCATTTTCCAGTGTACTTAGTGCAGGGAGAGACGTCAGCAGGCGCTAGGGACAGTGCTAGGAAAGACTTCATTGTGCTGAAAAAACTATTTACAAATGCAGGGAAAGATTATTCCAGGTGTAGGGAAAGGATAGGGAGGCATCATCTACAGTATAAAAGGAGAACAGCGACCAATAGGTAAGGTTACCGCCTTGGCAATAGGAGCGATTCTATTACACCTTGCTGTACTAATTGGGGATCCAAATTGCAGTTATGCTGCTGCTTTTAGGTGGTTTGCCTTATATTATACATCAGTAATTCCAGCAAACGTTGCTTGTGATTGCGGTGCAAGTTCTGCGATACAGCCATTTACGGGGTATATTAATTGGAAAGATATGTACATCCTATTAGTCGTTCTGCGTTGATTTTACATAGTTTTTTAAAAACTATATGTCATAAGTGCCGTTCGGCGGTGAAGTTACATTGTACTACAGCCATATACGTGGTGTATAAAAAGGAAATATGAGTATGTCTCATTAGCCGTTCTGCGGTGAATAGTGATTGTTATATTTCTTTTTTGGGGGTGTAGAAATAGGAAAAAGAATACGTCTTAATTGCCATTCTGTGGTGAATTGTGATTATAATTTTTTGGTGGGGGGAATTTATTAATCAGAAAAAAATATATGTCTTAATTGCTGTTCAGCGGAGAAGTAACATTGTGCTAGAGCCTATTTTGGGGGGTATTATTTTAATTTGATTCATTCAATTTACAGTATGTGAGACAGACTGGTGACAGGCCCTTCAAATGGAATGGGCAGTGGCCAAAATGTTTCTGTCGCATGCAGCATAAGAAGGTGGGGTGGCAGCAGAAGTCGCAGCGAGAGGCCTGAGCTCCCGGTGTCATCTAGTGCTCGTGTCTTGACCAGCAACCCAGCAGTGCTTGAATGGTTGACCCGATCATCCACTTCGTCGCAAGTGACATCAGACACCCCCAGCCAAGAGTCGGTGGGTTCGTCAGACATAGTCCTTAGTTGGCATGGCCCGGGAGCAGGCCCTGTGCCCTCACCTGTCCTCAACCTGCCTCTGTCGTTTTCTGTTCCCTCAGCCAGAGAAGTATTATATGCTGTAGGCTCAGCTCCACTATACAGCGAGGACGAGCTACTAGAGGACAGTCAGCAGCTACTGGCCAGCCAAGAAGACATGCAAATATTCCATTCATGTGTCATCTCTGTTTTGGATCCACTCCTGTTTTTTTTGGCATTAGCAATACTGATGGATTACTGTCCAAATGCTGACCGAGTGAAGGCGGATGCTCCACAGACAGGATCCGTTTTTTGGGGGTTATTGTTCTGACGGATCAGAGGAAGGGCAAAATAATCAGTGACGTCAACACAACCTTACTGCTGACCCCCTCTCCACTCTGTCGGGGGGCTCTACTTGTATGAGTATTTAATAGAACAGGTTCTGTAGACATCTATGTGGAATCAGCTGACCACGGTGTAAAAGGCTCTTTCCCACTATAGGAGGATCTTGGCCTCTGCACGGTTCTTTATACATGGCGCTAACATCGACCTGTAAGGCTGAGTTCCCACTTGAGTTATTTGGTCCGTTTTGGCCCCGTGACTGCCCAAATAAGTGAAGTGTGCAGTGATTCTAAGAGTGACGCCTGTCATCTGCATGTCATACTGACTCACAGTATTATGTCACTACCACAGCAGACTCCCTATGCATGTTACTGCAAGGCACAGTGTTCTACACCAATATACAGGCGCTCTGCAGCCAGGAAATAGCTGTTTTTTAACAAAATTTGCCACAAATAAATTCGGATCAAATTGAATCTTTTCAGAAAATTCTGCAAACCGGCCGAATCAAATTTTTTAGAAATGTGCTCATCTCTAATCATGATACTGATATCTACAGATACATTTTGTGTTTTATTCTATTATATCTCATTTCCAATGTATGGACTAAAATGTGAAGGTTTTTGTGCTGCTACTGACTTTTAGTTGTTGTTTCCGAAGTTTTCTCAATATGTTTACCCTTTAAAAGTAAAGTTACATTGTTACGCTTCATCCCAAACATGCACAGTAACACATTGAGCATAGACGTCTATATCAATGCAAATGATAACATTGCTTCTAAGTAATGCAGAATTTTCCTCCAGGGCTTTTGTGCTTTTTCATTCTTGCTACTATACAACAGATGGGAATTTCTTTTTATTTTATTTTAAACTGTCAAAATCTGTGAAGGCCAAAAAAAGCAAAAAGATGAATCTGACAGCTAAGGTAGAGAAGCTGGGATTATTTTTTTTGGGGAGAAGGAAATTTACTTATTTGTTATCTATGTCTAGGTTCTCTAGAATTGCAAAGAGGAAACTACAGGAGTGGAAGGAAAGAGCACGATGTCAAAGAGCCGTCACCTGGGGTTCTGCTGAGTTCATACTTTTGCAACTCATGTGGTCACCTAAGCTTTGACAGTCATACATGTCCTTGACATATTATCTACTGAGTCAAGTCAATGAACAGATAAGTCTGAAGATGTTAAGATCATCGAGGTCATAAATCTCCACCAGCCATTCCAGACCTTTCCACAGATAAAACTGTGGAGAAGGATAATTACCTTGAATCACTGTAGATGTTACTCAAACATAAGATAAGGAATGGAAAAAAATCAAAATGTAAAGAGAGAGGCCAATGGTCATACCAAATCCTCAAATGATACTTCAGGTTTTCATGCAGATCTTAGTGTGCTCCTGTCAGAAGATGTCCACCTTAACTACAGCTGGAGGAAGAGTACAATAATTAGGACATGATGAACAATTGTCATTTGGTTGAAGGATCCAATAAGGGTCTAGAAACTTGACTCAAAGTTAGATTGTTAGTACTGGAGAGATATTTAGTCCCAGGTATTTTTAAGGTATACCTCATATGGGTCAAAGCCTCGTTGTAAAGGAGGAAGTTTGTTAACTCTAGATGAAGGGTGAGCACATTTTTTAAAATTTGTTTTTTTCTAATACGTCCAATCTCCAAATTAGATTGAGGTACAAATTGATTCTACCCAAATCGAGACTCCTTTTAAGGTCAGAGATCGATTTTCTAATTTCTCCAGGTATGATCAGTCTGATAAGTCAGGAAATGCTCCTCTAGGAAAAAGGAAATGCAAATTAAGCTTCTTTTCAAAGGGAAAATACATTTTAAACAGGCCTTGTAGTATAACTGGTGTGCAAGCTAGATGAGAGGCCTTGGTCAGGATCCAGGTGGTAATATTTCTCTTTTTGGAAAAAATAAGGAGTCTTTTAGGCCAGACAATGCTACTTTGGGTTTCTGGGGAAAAAGATATGCAAATTAGTTTTCCGTCTAAATGGAAAAGAAAGTGCACAGGTGTGGATTTTTACAAAAGTATTTTTTTTTTTGTGGATTTTACACACGGATTAGTATGTGGATTTTTCTCTCTCTAATTTCTATCCCAATATATCTGAGAAAATATTGATCCTACCGAATCAGAATCTTTTTAAAAAAAATGTGGGTTGCATTTTTATTCTTATGAAACGATTTGCTCACCTCTACTCCAGATATCATCATATAGTGGTTGCACTAAACATTCAAGCAGGAGCATAAGGATAACATATGGCGGGCAGTACTATAAATGGTATGTGGTAGTTGGTTGTTCTTTAGAGATGCATTGAGGCCTGAGCTTCTTGTTATGTCTCTACACGAGAGACCTTCTAGAGGAACGTTTCAGAATGTAAGAAAAGGAATGGAAGCAATATGAAGGTCACAGAGAGGCCTGTAGTGGAAGGAGCAACTTCCCACCAATAAAGTCTAATGCATGACCTTCTCTAGGATATTCCATTACTTTTCCGTCAATGAAAGCTCTGATGTCCAGGACCCCATGATGATCTTGAGACTGAAGATGCTGGAGAACTATGTGTCCTCTAAGTTTCATCAGCAGATGCCCCAGTAGTGCAAAAAATGGCATTACAACCCCATTTACTTGAATGCAAGACAGGTGGCACAAAACAGGAATTTTTTGGTTCCCTTCATTCACTGAATTTTGGTAGCCCCAGAGGTCAGCTCCGTACAGATATCATAAAGTGATGGCACATACTATTGATATACCGTCACTTTATAAGTTGGGTATAACCCAGGAGACAATAAAATCATAACATGCTAATCTGAAATGTCATAAGGAGATAGAAAAGGAAAATTGGAAATGATGACAAATTCAACTGTGGTTTTAGAAAGGACCATATGAATGGTGTTCAAATGGCAATGCATCAATCATCTATGTCCAGAGGACACATTCTTGAGTGTCTGAGATGAATAAGAGGAGAAAAAGGTTCAGAGTTCTGCTCGTCTATATGGAAGGTACGTGTAGTCAGTGAGAATTCAAAGGGATTTCTTTATTCAAATGTAAGATAACACGTTTCAGAGACCAACAGGCTCCTTCCTTAGATATCATAAGATTGGGTATTTAGGATCCAGAGCTATGACTTGAACCTGAGATTGGGGAGGGTGAAGGTGATCAGAGGTAAGAAGGTGCACAGCTCTTCTGGATAGGATGATGCTATTGGTATGACTTGGGAATTCCGGTGATGGCATACTGTAACAGTCAGAAGTTTTAGAAGAATACATTATGGCAGGTCTCCGTAATCCTCAGCATGTCCTGAAGACATGGTTCTTACAGTCACCAGACAGATGGTCTCTCATGTATGGCCACACTTCTCCTGTAATCAGTGAACGATGCATAAACCTACAAGTCACTCAGGTGAGACACCAGGGTTACTATTCTCTTTGACTTGGATGCCCTGAATGATTTTTGAGTTTGTTTGGATTCCTTCAAAATTCAAACCTTGGCTTCTACTGACTTTATGCCAATGGTCAATTGCTTGTTAACCTGTCATTGGGCTCTTGTCTTATTGGGATTGATGGCTCTGCCTCTAGTACCTTGCTCTGGATCACTGCTGCCTTATGTAGGATTTTGCTGATATTTTCATTTGGAAAGGCTACAAATTGATTTGGACAACAGATGAAGCAACCCATAAGTCATGGCGCCTCGGAATGCTTTCAGTGGAAGGTTATGTAGCTTTTGTATAGGTGAACTTTAATTATTAACAAAATGGGTTCCTGATATATATTGACAATACTGTGCCAAAATGGAGGCGACTATCGATCTTAATAAATGAGAGTAGGAAGCGATTAATCATTACTAATGGGGTTTATTAGATGCATTTAGCATCACAATTCACCGGAGCGACACGTTGTGAGCTAATCACACTTCTGCTCTTTAATGGTAGAACTTCATCATCTCGGAGGCTCATTAGGTTCAGTCTTATGTTTCTGTTGCTTCCTAAATACAGTAAGTCAGGGAGGTTTGCAGTCTCTGGACTTATTCCAACATGGTTGCAGCTTAAAGGGGTATTTCCATGTGGACATATCTAGGATTTCGATAGCATGTATCCCTAATGTCCAATTGGTGAAGGTCCCACCGCTTACAAAATTACAAACATATCCAAGCGTACTTGCTCAGCTACTTTCGGGGGGAAAGAGTTTAAAAAAAAAAACACTTTTAAAAAGATGTCATTCATATAAAAATAGACAAAAAAATAAAATAAAAATCATAGTTATTGTCGCATCTGAAAATGCTCATAATATTAAAATATAAAAATCTTTATCCAATATGGCGAATGGTGTAATGGAAAAAAAAACATTTAAAATGGCAGATTTTCATTGTATTCCCTCCCCAAAAATAATAAAAAGTGATCAAAAAGGCATACACACCCAGTGGAGCACCCAGAAATTTTGTCTAGGGAGGATCTGAGTAGAAAAAAAAGCGCGCAAAAGTTTAGACCCTGTCCATTATTACAAACCCCTCCCCAAAATAGTATAACTAAAAGCAAAAGATTGTCCCTCAAAAAATGAGCCCACACACAGCTTTGCAGTTTGTAACTGTAAAAAAGATATGTGGGTCAGAATATAGCAATGAAAAGAAAAAATAATACATTTTCCAAAGTTTATTATTTATTTTTTGCATTTAAAACACAATAGAAACTATATAAATGTGGTATCAGTGTAATCGTACTGACCAGGAGAATGAAGAGCATACTGCAGATTAGTTTTAACAGCAAAGGGAACACTGTAAAAACAAGACCCATAAAACTGTGTTGTTTTTGTTTTTTTCTAATTCCACCCCATTTGGATTTTTTTTCCAGCTTCCCACTACATCGTATGCAATAATAAATTGTTCCAATATAAAGTCCAACTTGTACCACAAAAAAAAAAAAACATCGTAACGCAAGCTCTTACATGAATGGAAAAATAAAAAAGTTATGGCTCCAGGAAAGCATGGAGGAGAAAATGAAAACAAAAAAATTGCCATGTCAGGAAAGTGTTAAATCACTGACAGATGAACTGAATCACCCCGTTGATCTGGTGACAATGGGACCTGTCCAAGAGTGGGATATATTAGGCAGGTAGCGAAAGGTCAGTTCTTGATTTGGAAGCAGCAAAAATGGAGAAGTGTAAGGATCTGAATGATCTGGGCAAGAGCCAGGTTGTGATGGTTAGAACAGTAGGTCAGAGAATATCCAAAATGGACGCTCATATTGGTCGTGCCTGCTGTGAAGTGATGAGATAGATAGATAGATATGGGATAGTGAAACGTGCCAGTCCACAGGGGTAGAACAAGTGAGGTTCACGGTGGGCCGGAATGTACATACAGTTCATCGGTTACTCACGGTTTAGCAATCGTCTCCCTGGGCCGGCAGTGCAGTGAAGGGGAGAACAGCACCGGATTCTCCAAGGCACACTCTATGACGGGGGCACCGGCCAGGTGGTGATCGAGGTGCCCTTGATGGTGATTGGGTTTCTGAGTGCTTGTGCAGCTGGGCCCCTGAATTGATTAATGTCGTGATGCCAGCACCTTGATGGTGCAAAATGTTGAGAGTGGTAGTGGTATGGAGTTAGAAGATTGAGGCAGGTTTGAATCCAACTGAGAACTTTACTATAACCAGGTTCTTGATAACAAATTACATCCAGTAATAAAGCAGTATCTGATACACATGCAAGTAGGATGTGATAAATCCCAGTAACAAGCTGTGCTGTACATGGTATGTCTCAGGCTAGGGTAGTTAGTTATGTACCCACTGGTATTCAGCTCTTTAATCTGCTTCTGTTTCTCCAGCTTATTAATGGTGAGGCTGCCGGAAGATAATAGATCCTTCACCTTGAATCCAAAGGTCCTTAAAGCCTGGTAAAATGGCTGTTGTCCTTTGTGTCTTTATCCACTCTTTCTCACTTGAACTGTCTTCCGCTAAACACCGCAAGCAGCTGCACTCTCACTCCTTCAACTCCTACTCCTCCTCTACTGACTAACTAGGCCTGAACTGAGGTATATATATCCTAGTGCTACCCCCATCTAGTGGTGGAATGTATGTAGTGCACCTGACAGCCTGGTAACAGGAATTTCATATAAGGATGAAATACTGCATGATATAACATATGACACAATAAGCTTTATTGGTGCCCATGTACACTAGTGCAACGCTGCAATAGATACATATAGATGGATAGATATGAGATAGATATATAGATAGAGATATGAGATAGATAGATTGATACATAGGAGATAGACAAAGCAGAGTAATAAAAGGGGGGTCCGAGCTGACAACCCCAAGTACACAACCACAACAGACCCGAACAACAGAGCCGACCATTACCAAAATCCTAACACAGCAGCTTCCTACAAGAAGCCCGAGCAGCAGGCCGGACACGGACATGAGCAGTAAGCCACAGTGCCCTGATACTGTTCTGATTATAGACTCCAATGGTAAATACTTGAACAAAAAGCGACTTTTTCCAGGAAAAAGAGTCAGTAAAATTTGCTGCTATACTATCGAATAAGCAGCAGCCATCATCAATAATCCATATTTCCATCAAACCCAACCACATTATCATACACACGGGCACCAATAACCTCCAGGACCAGCACCAGCAGATAGCAGGACAACTGAGCCAGCTAGCAGGGACGGCACAGCAGAAGCTCCCCAGCTGTAATATCATCCTGTCATCTCTGCTCCCAAGAAAGGACATCCCTGAACACATCATCCAGAGCATCAACACAGAGCTGGCAGCTAAAATCAGCGCCATGCCAGACATCACCCTGGCACAACACCCCTCCATAAACCATCATCGTCTATATGACAATAAACACGTCAATATACAAGGAGTCAGTCTTCTAGCCAAAGAATTCAAAGACATAGTGCTCAAGAGAGACCCCCAGTCCAGACCCCACACAAGACAAAAACCTATGGAAAAGTCAACAACAACAAATAGACCTGAAAAAAAACTCATACAAATGGTGACCTTTACCCAAAATATGGCCCTCAGATGCACAAACCATGGATGAATCCACCTGCCTCACATAGAGTAATGCAGAGCAGAGACATTGAGGAGATAAAGATCCTGCTCAGCACTCTGTGCAGAACACTGACTGGACCAAACTGCTAGAATATGGCCACCAGTCAAGAATCCAGCTCGTTCTACGCATGGCAGATCATTACAAGGTATATGGACAGAAAATGACATCTCTTATTGTCAGCAGCTGGAACATTCAGGGCCTGAACGCTTCAGCCTTCGGATGTAAGACACACGATCCAGACTTTACCCAAAGACTAAAAAACATTGACATACAGATCCTCCTAGAAACAGTGGACTAACACAGAGAATAAATCCTTGGTGCCCACCGGATACAGGGAGATCTCTGTCCCTACTCTGAAAAACAAAAGAGTCAAGCTGGGCCGGAGCTCAGGAGGAATATTAGTCTGGTATAAAGAGGAGCTCCATGAGCAGATCAGACCAGTGAAGAGAGGAGACAGCCACATCTGAGTAAGGATAGCCCGCTCTATCCTCACCTCTCTGGCTGACGTCTACCTCTGTGCAGCATACATAGCTCCACCAGAGTCTCCATACTTCAATCCCGACAGCTTTGAGATCCTACAGAGGGAAGCCGCCCATTTCCAGGCCCTGGGCAATGTTCTCATCTTTGGAGACCTCAATGCAAGAACAGGGAGGGAGAGAGACTACCTGACAACTGACGGAAATTTCTATATATTCGGAGCAGACACTGACTGTGACAGCTCAGTACACACCGAGAGGAACAGCTATGACAGCACAGTAAACAAAAGGGGCAGAACATTACTGAACTTATGTCGAAGCCTCGGACTTCATATTCTCAATGGCTGCACCAAGTGAGACTCTCTTGGTAGATATACCTTAAACTCTCATGTAGGCAACAGTGTGGTAGACTATGCCATCACAGATATGGACCCCAAAAATGTTGGTGGCTTCATAGTCACCCCACAGATACACCTGTCAGACCACAACCAACTGCTCCTATACATTAAATCCACAAGTAAACCACCTGCACAAACATCACAGCAGACCGGCCTCTTTAGCATACCTCCATCTTTTAAATGGTACAAGATGTCAGCCCCAAAGTATATGGAGACCATAAACAGCGCAGAGATCCAGGAGATGCTCCTTAACTTCCATTGTAAAGTGTATGAGCTTAACCCAAAAGGATTAAATATCGCAGTAAGGGACTTTACACCATGGCGGAGATGTCTGACCTCAAAAGATGCAACAAAAGGCCAAAAAAGCAACAACCAAAAAATTGGTTTAACTGGTAGTGTAAAGATATAAGGAAGGCGCTAAGAATGGCCTCAAATAGGAAACACCAAGATCCGAACAACCCCAGTCTGAGGGAAGCCTACAACAACATACAAAGGCCATACAAAAACACACTCAGAAAGAAAAAGCAAGGCAACATCTCAACAAAGCTCCTCCAACTAATAAGACGCTCTCCAGGACAACTCCTTCTGGGAACTATGGAAGCAGATGGACAAAATCAGCAAGAACACCAACCTCCACATCCAAAACAGCAACATCAGGCTCCAATACGTCAAGGATCTTTACAAAGACATCTCGAGGGAGGACCAAAGCCCAGAACAAAAACAAATCACAAAAAAGCTCAAGGATATGGAGGAAAAAATCTAAGATTTCCAAAACCCTCTAGACACACCGATCACACTGCAGGAAATAACAGAGAGGATCTCAGTGATAAAGAGTAAAAAAGCCAGCGGCCCAGATGGGTTTCTTCCAGAAATAATCAAATACAGCCCGCCAGGTATCCAGGTCGCATTAGTAAAACTCTTTAATGTTGTGCTGAGTGCCGGCTACTTCCCCCAGAGCTGGAACCAGGGCATCATCACCCCCATAAACAAGGAAAGAGAAAGGTACGACCCAGACAACTATAGAGGGATATGTGTCAGCAGCAACCTGGGGAAACTCCTCAGCAGTATGGATCCTCAGCAGAAGCCAAGCAGGCTTCATGCCAAACCACCACACCATGGACCACATCTACACCCTGCAGAGCCTCATCAAGAGCCATGTCCACAATACAAAGCATGAAAAGATCTATGCCTGCTTTGTGGACTTTAAGAAGGCCTTTGACTCAGTGTGGCACCCGGACCTATTCCTGAAACTTCTTGAAATCGGAATAGGAGGAAAAACATGTAATGTCATAAGTAAGTTCCTACACTGAGAACAGATGCAGCGTGAAGGTAAATGGGAGGAGAACGGCTTATTTACGGCAGAGCCAAAAAGTCAGACAGGGCTGCAGCCTCAGTCCAACCCTGTTTAACATCTACATCACTGAGCTGGCGACGGCTCTGGAGTCCTCCACAGCACCTGGCCTCACCCTCCATGACACTGAGGTGAAATTTCTCCTTCCATGACACAGAGGTGAAGTTTCTCCTATCGCCAACTGAGAACGGTCTCCAAGATAACCTGAAAATCCTGGAGAAGTTCAGTAACACGTGGGCACTGCCCATCAATCCAAAGAAAACCAACATCATGGTATTCCAGAAAAGAAACCGGAAAGCAGCCGGGTGTCCTCCCTTCCTGCTAAACAACTGTCCACTTTCAGAAACCAACAGCTAAACCTACCTGGGCCTAGAAATCAGCCAATCAGGGAGTTTTAAGAAAGCCATGGAAACACTGAAATACAAGGCGAGCAAAACCTTCTATGCCATCAGAAGACGTCTGTATCACCTTAAAGCACCAGTGACCATCTGGCTTAAATCCTTGACACCATCATCGCCACAATCCTCCTGTATGGCAGCGAAGTCTGGGGTCCAGACATATACCCAGACCGGGAAAAGTGGGACTCTGGGCCAACAGAACTATTCCACCTAGAACTCTGCAAACACGTTCTCCAGGTCCACAGGAGCACCTCAAACAGCTCCTGTTGGGCAGGTTCCCACTTTATTTTGCTGTTCAGAAGCGGGCGCTATCATCCAGAGCCCATCTTCATAGCAGCAGTCCCAACTCCTACCATCACAAAGCCTTGCTACACCAAGAATCCCCATAAAAACAAAGCAGCCTGCAACAAGTCACCCAAACCCAGCCTGCCCAAGCCACCAACCAATATAGCCTGACAAAGAGCGGAATCCAGAGGACGATACACAAGTACAAAGAGGAGTATATTAGCGTCTGGAGGAACGACATAAGAACATCCCAGAAGCTGACAGTATACCAGAGCCCGCAGAGGGAGTACAAACTGGCCCCATATCTGGAGAAACTCCCCAACCCCAGAGACAGACAGATCCTGAGCCGCTACAGACTGAGCGCCCACAGCCTGCTCAGACAGAGGTACATGCCCAGGGAGAGATGATAGATAGATAGATAGATAGATATGAGATAGATAGATGTGGTGGGTGACCCATTGGAGTTCTACAGCTCGGTCACAGTAGGGGTGACTGCCCGGGAGACTGTGCGCCATTCCTGGCTGTTGTCATCTCCACAGATGGTTCTGTGTTTACTAGAAGTAAGAGATGCCTCTCTCCCCATGTTCCTGGATCTCTCCTCCAAGCTGTGCCATACTTTGGGCTTCTGCCAGCGATCCAGCTGGTCCGGAGCAATGGGGGAGCATGCAAGGCTTTTCATCCGCCACCAGCGATGCTGAGATTTTAGCGTTGGAAGTTATTATTATTGTCAATGTTTATTAGATGCAGCCAGCGAAGATGAAAGTGGAATCTGCATACATAATGAATGTGCGCACTGGCAGGAGCGTGGCCCGGGGGGACAAATTTCCCAAATGAAAGGAGATTGCCATCTTTTCAGATATTAAACGTTAGGTTAAGGAGAACACAGACATTAGCGGGGGGCTATGATGTCAATCTGCAGGAAGCCCCCTCCCCAGGTCGATGCTGTTTATTTTCTTCTCCACTGTTCCTTAATGCACTACAAAAAAGTATAGGAAAACTTTAGGACAATGGTTTTGTGGCTTTCCATATTTTCCAAAGCTACAACTTCTGGAATGCACTGGCAGTTCCTGAAGAGCTCCAGTTTGTAGACCCTTTCAAATATTTACTGTGATGACTGTATTATCTCAGATGAATCGTTATATTATCTGCAGAATTTGGAAAAATTCCTGGGAATCTAGATGTGGAAGAACCAACATGCCTTGTAGACTAGGGAAGTGAAAAATTTATGATTAAATTCCTGGTGGTCTAGTTCAGTTATGGAATCAATGATAATATGCCTGGTGGTCTAGGGCAGTGAAGGGGATAATAATATCACCTGTTGGGGATTAGAGACTAGGGAAGTGAAGAGTTTAATGATACATTTCCTGGTGTTTTAGGGTAGTGAAGGGGGAAACATTACCATCCCCTGTGATCTAGGGTAGTGAAGACTTTAATAATAAAATCCCTGTTGGTCTAGGGCTTTGTGAAGGAGTCAATGATAACATCCCTCATACTCTAGCTCAATGAAGAAGTCAATTGTGACATGTCTGGTTTTCTAGCGTAATTAAGAAGTCAATTATATCATCCCTGTTGGTCTAGGGCAGTAAACAGGGAGACTATACCATTGCTTGTGATCTCAGGATGTGAAGAGTTTAATGAAAACATCTCTGGAGGTCTAGGGCAGTGAAGAAGCCAGTTATAATATCCCTGGTAGTCCAAGGCAGTGATACCATCCCTTTTGGACTAGGGAAGCAAAGAGTCTAATGCTAAAATCCCTGATTGGCAATGGCATTGAAAGAGTCAATGATAACATCCCGAGTGGTCTAGGTCAGCAAAGGGATCAGAGATAACATATTTGGTGGTCTAGGGAACTCAATTAGGCAATAATACCGTCCTATACCACTATGGACTAGGAATGTTAAGAGTTTAATAATAAAATCCTTGGTTGGCTAGGGCAGTGAAGGAGTTAATGATAGCATCCCTGGTGGTCTAGTTCAGTAAAGGGATTAATGTTAACACCGCTGGTGGATTTTAGACTTCTCACACATACTGAATCATCGCCCAATCACAGTGTAGCTCAGACAATTGTTCAGGCTATGTGATTGGCTGACTGGGATGATGCCGAAGTACCAAGTCCTGGTGCCTAAGCAGCGGCGTAGCTATACCGGAAACAGCTGATTTGGGGCCCAAACTTGGAAGAGTCCCACCTAGAAGTAAGACTAAAAGATTTTATTGTTGGGGCCCTGAACAGTATTATAAAATAACACTATATACAGAGACACTGTAGGAAACGGGTGGACCTCGCCTGAGAGTGCGATCTTGACTAGCCACAGAAGATGGGGTTGCAAAGAAGTTGCTGGGGCAGGGCTTTCCAAAATTTGCTGTGGGGCCCAGTCATTTCTAGCATTCACCATTATGCCTAAGGGTCCCCTAGGTCACCAGTAATATAAATGCACATGGTAGGTGGGGAACCTGTTATAGATTTTGCATTAGGGACCAGGGGCTTTGTGTCATATACTTGCATCCAGGGGTCAACTGTGGCCCTGGAAAAAAATAGGTAAAAGTGGTCCTATGTTGCAGGTGGGTCCAAATTAACAGAATGTGGGGCAACACAATTAGGCAGGGAAAACAGAAGTAGGTAGGACCGGCAATTCCATAGTGCAGAGCAATATACCGCCCCAGCTGAACCAAATACCACAGCGCAGCATAAAATAATGCATGACCACGATATTCAACTCTATTGCTGTCCTGAGGACGTTGATACAGTTGAGTTCAGGAGGCCATCTGTGTAAGAGAGAATCAGATCATTTTGAACCCGGCTGGCGGACATGAGGTGGTCCTCCTAAGCATCGGCCCACCGGGAAATTTCCCTGTAGGGTCTATGGCCAATCTGCCCCTGCCTGCATCCATTCATCTCTTGTTCACCACTTTGACGACCATCGATTGTCCTTCCCTCTAGAATGGAGATTGGAAGAGTTAAATCCAGTGACCCCAGGGCTGTTGCTAATATTTCCAGCAGCCATTTATGTACATAGCGGGCGTCCGATGAACACTTTATTTTTTTGATATCCAAAGCAAATAACCATCGGAGATGTTTTCCCATTTTTTTTAGATTTAATTGCCGGCCTTGCCTCTCCTTCCCCGAATGCTGTAATTAGCCGGAGCATTGCTAACTGCGTGTCAGCTATTATCAAGAGATGGAAACGTCTCTGCTATTACCCGGTGCCAGGAGAGAGCTTTCCTAAAGGCTGAATGGACTAAGAGAAGCTTATTAGTGGCAATATGTATGCACATTGCTGAGGGGCTCCGGACCCTCCATGCTTAAAAAATGTCACTGTACTTATCCTATAATGTCACTAATAATGAAGGGTTATCTGGTAAATTACCTACAGCCGCATCCAGACTGCATTAGAATGGTGTTCTCTGGTCACTGGCGCTGGCGCCATCTGACTTTCTGCTGACCTAAGGCAGGCAGCAGTCCCTTAGGCTATGTAAACACAAGGACATAATGAGCCAATCGTTCCCTTGCCTTCCTTCTCCCAGGGATGGCAATTACAATAAACTCAATGGAGACTGAAATCTTGTGTCTAAAATGAAGGCAATCTGATATTTCCTGGAAGATTCGGGGAAAAATGTAAGGAGGTCGAGATGATCAGCACTGTCAAAGGAGTGCACTCTGGTTTCTTAGGCAGAATTTTAAGACATTTTTCAGTGTCGAAAAATGATTTTTTTTCAGGCCTGAATTTAAAGGGATTTTCCACTTCCTATCGAGTCTTGATCTGGTGAATGTCCGTCTAAGGGCTTGTTCACACGACCGCATATGGCGGGTCCGCAATACATATCACGGATGCGGACCCATTCACTTGAATGGGTCCGCAAATCCGGAGATGCGGTACGAAATGGAACGGAGCCATGGAACCCTACGAAAGCAGTACGGAGTGCTTCCGTGGGTTCCGTTCCGTGCCTCTGCACTGCAAAAAGATAGAACTTGCTCTATCTTTTTGCGGAACGGACGTATCGCGGACCCCATTCAAGTCTGCATGCGGCAGCCCAACGGCCGGTGCCCGTGCATTGCGGACCGCAATTTGCGGTCCAGAGCACGGGCACGGAGGGGGCGTGTGAACAAGCCCTAATTTAGAGAGATTCTCCGAGAATCTGCTTATTTAGATGGTGCTCATGCTCTAGCCCCAGGTCAAACCTAGAAGGTATCATGCAAGACAATGGAGCTGACCTCACAGGAAGTAGCAGAAAGCGCAGCGGATATGGTCATGTGACTGGATGCCGGATCGGCGGGGAAGAGGCTGGAGAGAAAGTGGAAAAATCCTTTCATACTAATGAATCTCAATGCAAACTATTAGTAGAAAGAAATGTATAAACAGATTAAGGCTTCGTTCCCATCACGGTTCAGCCTTTCCGTTCTCCTGCTCCGTTTAGGAGTAGAGAACGGAAAGGACGGAGAAGGCACATAACTGACGCCAAACGGAGCCTAAGGACCCCATAGACTATAATGGGGTCCCTTATCTTTCCGCTCAGAAGATGATTTTGGAGTGGAGACAAAGTTGTGCATGCAGGACTTTTGTCTCCGCTTCAAAATCATCTTCTGAGCGGAAACATAACGGACCCCATTATAGTCTATGGGGTCCTTAGGTTCAGTTATGTGCCTTCTCCGTCCTTTCCGTTCTCCTACTCCTAAACGGAGCAGGAGAACGGAAAGGCTGAACGGTGATGTGAACAAAGCCTAAAACAAATATCCACATTTACCTCGTTACATTGTATCAGAAAGTATCATTCTGTGATAGAAGACTGCAACAAAATGGAAACACAATGTATACTTGGTCAGTGTCGTCGGCCCACCAGTGGAAATCATTCCAGGGGCCCAACCTACAGCTACCAAAAAGAAATATTACTTTTTCATCCTTCGGGCACATGAATATTTGCAGTGTGCAGAACAGAACGGTATTGTGCACTGCTCTATATCAGATTGTTTCTCATTAGGCAGCTCATTGTGGTTGATAACCTAATCTGTTAAGGTCCCCTTACACAGGGCACCAGAGCAGGAGACTGTTAGGAAGGAAGCGTCCCTGCGCGACAATTGACCTGCTCTTTAACGCTGCATTTCCATGCAGTGATCTCCATTGTACGGGGAGCAGTGATCACTGCTGTCATTGTTCCTCTCCATACTGACTAGCTGTTTGCCGGCAGCAGATCGTGATCACACAGCACAATCTACTTCCAGTAAATGATCATGTTTAAGTGCGCACAAACGATTGAATTACGGTATGAGCGTTTCGTTCGTTCATCAGGTAATCAGCCTACTCGGCATCCACCGCAGCCAATACGCCCAAGAGCTACTCAAGCCAGCAACAGCGTTAACCTGTGTCACAGTGAACTACACTGCGACAATATGTCAAATTATTTTAGTTTTTTTACATAATAAATAATTTTTTTAAATCATGTTTCCATTACTGAAAGCCATATATATTTTTTTTTCTGCCACCTTGTGTAGGGGCTTCATTTTTGCAGGAAGAGTTGACATTTATTGTTGCATTTTTTTGGCTGCATATGATTTTTTTGATCGTTCAGTATTACACTTTTTTGGGGCAAGGGTCCCCAAAAATTATTATTATTATTTTATATTTTTATGGCATTCACCTGAGGGGATAGGTCATGTAATATTTTTATAGGAAGCTGCACGCAAAACGCGCATCTGGGTTTTGAACCATCCTGGTCGGTATTTCTCATTTTAACCGCACTTTAGACTGGTTTACAATGTGCACGTGATACTCACATCTACTAATCACTTGACCTCCACTTGGAGTTTCTCTTATCTGTTGTACGATAATGATACGTGACTTATATTATGGGTCTTTTTTCTTTTCTGCTACTTTTTATCTACGTGTATTCTAATATGCATTAAATAAAAATATTTGTTTGATTTATTAAATGCTGTGTATTTGGTGTGGTGGATTGCATTCGGTTGGGCACAGCATTCATCTGGTTGAGCTATCTCTAATTGCTGTTTGAGATTAAGCCAAAAATCTTTATCGCTAGAACAGTAAACAGCATGAGATGTTTAATTACTGAAATCCATACCATATTGCGGCTCCTAATTCCTCTCGCGGTGTATGTAACCCAATGGCGGCTTCCAAGTTCACATATCACGTTGTGCTGCAAAAACGCTGAAAAACAAACCATCCCGTCCCTTCACTCAATCATTCTTGAACTATTCGTGTGTTTTTCTAGAAAAGGCGGCTGTTAGCTAATAATTAGGGAAAAAATAAATCTATTATATTAATCTGGAAACTGTTATTATTAAGGCTAGCTGCTACGGCTGCTTTCATTCTCGTTGTCGATTGTTGCAACTCTGTTTAGCACCGCGAGTGCACAAGGGTGAGCTCATCAGACAGAGTTGCAGTTCAGATCCAAACATCTGCTGGTTGGTATCGAAAACTGTGATAAAAGAGCAGCACCATACAGTATGAGATCAAATGTGAAACACTCTGGAAAACCTGAGAGATTCCAGCTCTGAAGTCTACAAAAGTGTGACTATAGCTCTTAATTATAACAAAAGATCTAACACAGGATCAGCAATATATATAATACAGGATGTAACTCAGGATCAGTACAGGATAAGTAATGTATGTACACAGTGACTGCACCAGCAGAATAGTGAGTGCAGCTCTGGAGTATAATACAGGATGTAACTCAGGATCAGTACAGGATAAGTAATGTATGTACACAGTGACTGCACCAGCAGAATAGTGAGTGCAGCTCTGGAGTATAATACAGGATGTAACTCAGGATCAGTACAGGATAAGTAATGTATGTACACAGTGACTGCACCAGCAGAATAGTGAGTGCAGCTCTGGAGTATAATACAGGATGTAACTCAGGATCAGTACAGGATAAGTAATGTATGTACACAGTGACTGCAGCAGCAGAATAGTGAGTGCAGCTCTGGAGTATAATACAGGATGTAACTCAGATCAGTACAGGATAAGTAATGTATGTACACAGTGACTGCACCAGCAGAATAGTGAGTGCAGCTCTGGAGTATAATACAGGATGTAACTCAGGATCAGTACAGGATAAGTAATGTATGTACACAGTGACTGCACCAGCAGAATAGTGAGTGCAGCTCTGGAGTATAATACAGGATGTAACTCAGGATCAGTACAGGATAAGTAATGTATGTACACAGTGACTGCACCAGCAGAATAGTGAGTGCAGCTCTGGAGTATAATACAGGATGTAACTCAGGATCAGTACAGGATAAGTAATGTATGTACACAGTGACTGCACCAGCAGAATAGTGAGTGCAGCTCTGGAGTATAATACAGGATGTAACTCAGGATCAGTACAGGATAAGTAATGTATGTACACAGTGACTGCACCAGCAGAATAGTGAGTGCAGCTCTGGAGTATAATACAGGATGTAACTCAGGATCAGTACAGGATAAGTAATGTATGTACACAGTGACTGCACCAGCAGAATAGTGAGTGCAGCTCTGGAGTATAATACAGGATGTAACTCAGGATCAGTACAGGATAAGTAATGTATGTACACAGTGACTGCACCAGCAGAATAGTGAGTGCAGCTCTGGAGTATAATACAGGATGTAACTCAGGATCAGTACAGGATAAGTAATGTATGTACACAGTGACTGCACCAGCAGAATAGTGAGTGCAGCTCTGGAGTATAATACAGGATGTACTCAGGATCAGTACAGGATAAGTAATGTATGTACACAGTGACTGCACCAGCAGAATAGTGAGTGCAGCTCTGGAGTATAATACAGGATGTAACTCAGGATCAGTACAGGATAGTAATGTATGTACACAGTGACTGCACCAGCAGAATAGTGAGTGCAGCTCTGGAGTATAATACAGGATGTAACTCAGGATCAGTACAGGATAAGTAATGTATGTACACAGTGACTGCACCAGCAGAATAGTGAGTGCAGCTCTGGAGTATAATACAGGATGTAACTCAGGATCAGTACAGGATAAGTAATGTATGTACACAGTGACTGCACCAGCAGAATAGTGAGTGCAGCTCTGGAGTATAATACAGGATGTAACTCAGGATCAGTACAGGATAAGTAATGTATGTACACAGTGACTGCACCAGCAGAATAGTGAGTGCAGCTCTGGAGTATAATACAGGATGTAACTCAGGATCAGTACAGGATAAGTAATGTATGTACACAGTGACTGCACCAGCAGAATAGTGAGTGCAGCTCTGGAGTATAATACAGGATGTAACTCAGGATCAGTACAGGATAAGTAATGTATGTACACAGTGACTGCACCAGCAGAATAGTGAGTGCAGCTCTGGAGTATAATACAGGATGTAACTCAGGATCAGTACAGGATAAGTAATGTATGTACACAGTGACTCCACCAGCAGAATAGTGAGTGCAGCTCTGGAGTATAATACAGGATGTAACTCAGGATCAGTACAGGATAAGTAATGTATGTACACAGTGACTGCACCAGCAGAATAGTGAGTGCAGCTCTGGAGTATAATACAGGATGTAACTCAGGATCAGTACAGGATAAGTAATGTATGTATACAGTGACTGCACCAGCAGAATAGTGAGTGCAGCTCTGGAGTATAATACAGGATGTAACTCAGGATCAGTACAGGATAAGTAATGTATGTACACAGTGACTGCACCAGCAGAATAGTGAGTGCAGCTCTGGAGTATAATACAGGATGTAACTCAGGATCAGTACAGGATAAGTAATGTATGTACACAGTGACTGCACCAGCAGAATAGTGAGTGCAGCTCTGGAGTATAATACAGGATTAAACTCAGGATCAGTACAGGATAAGTAATGTATGTACACAGTGACTGCACTACCAGAATAGTGAGTGCAGCTCTGGAGTATGATACATGATGTAACTCAGGATCAGTACAGGATAAGTAATGTATGTACACAGTGACTGCACCAGCAGAATAGTGAGTGCAGCTCTGGAGTATAATACAGGATGTAACTCAGGATCAGTACAGCAGTACAGGATAAGTAATGTATGTATACAGTGACTGCACCAGCAGAATAGTGAGTGCAGCTCTGGAGTATAATACAGGATGTAACTCAGGATCAGTACAGGATAAGTAATGTGTGTACACAGTGACTGCACCAGCAGAATAGTGAGTGCAGCTCTGGAGTATATTGCACGATGTTCCCTGATAAGGAATTTAGTGTAATTGCAAAGTGTTATTCAGAGGATATAACAGAACCTTGTTTATTTCACTCTTCCTCATTTGTGCTGAGAAGATGCTATATGTCTCCAAAGTAACTGAATCATTCCTGTTTATAGATATTTAAGATGAATATACAGTAGCGGGAAGATGAAGAAGTGGCGGGGTACTTGTCCCCAGAGACATGTCTTCTGCCCCCTGCTCCCCAGCCTGTCACTTCAAAGCACTTAGACGACTTTAATGTGCAAATATTCTCTGTAAAAGCAGAAGCCGCCCGTACAGCGGGAGGTGTCACCAGATACTTAGTGCCGAGCGCCACACGAGATTAGGGCATTTACACTGCAGTCACTCGAAGGGAGGAGCAGGCGATACATTTATTTGTTAATTTAATCTAAAGAGAAGCTCAGATCTCAGGAGACATAAGAGGGTGACATCGGGGGCTGTGTGCTGATCTCCTGGATGAGCCTGTCCTCAGGCTGTACAGTGTGCGTCTGTACATGCCAGCGTCCTGTCTATATCTATCTCATATCTATCTATCTAGTCATTTTCATTACGTTAGGAAATGTACATCTCATACACATGTTGCACTTTGATTTTAAAGTGCATCTGTCAGCAGTTTTGTACCTATGACACTGGCCGACCTGTCACATGTGTTCCTGGCAGCTGAAGACATCTGTGTTGGTCTCACGGTCATATGTGCCCGCATTGCTGAGAAAAATGATGTTTTAATATATGCAAATGAGCCTCTAAGAGCAATGGGGGCGTCGCTGTTACACCTAGAGGTTCTGCTTTCTCTGTAACTGCCCCCACCTTCTGCACATTCATTGACAGGATCAGTCAGTGTAAATGTCATCACACCTGGCCCTGTCAATCAAAGTGCAGAGGGCGCGGCAGTTGCAGAGAGAGCAGAGCCTCTAGGTGTAACGGCAACGCCCCCATTGCTCTTAGAGGCTCATTTGCATATATTAAAACATCATTTTTATCAGCAATTAGGGCACATATGAACATGGGATCAGCACGGATGTCTTCAGCTGCCAAGTGCACGTGTAACAGGTCAGCCAGTGTCATAGGGACAAAACTGCTGACAGATGCCCTTGAAATACTTTCCATCCTTGCACTCAAACATAGAAGAGGATTCTTTACGGTAAGAGCAGTGAGACTATGGAGCTCTCTGCCTGAGGAGGTGGTGATGGTGAGTACAATAAAGGAATTCAGGAGGGGCCTGGATGTATTTCTGGAGCGTAATAATATTACAGGCTATAGCTACTAGAGAGAGATCGCTGATCCAGGGAGTTATTCTGATGCCTGATTGGAGTCGGGAAGTCGTCATCGGCGCAGGCGCAGTGGAGATGTCTGAGAAGGGAAGCGGTTGGACATTCACTGCGCATGCGCCGAATACAGCCGCGCACGGCGCATGCGCGTGAAGTCGTCCGTTTGATGCATTCCGAAGCAGATGGGCGGGCTGGAGGGAGGCGCTGAGCGGCGGCAACTTGAGAAGGTAGACCGATCCTCTAGGTGCTAATGACGCCCCCATAGCCCCTAGAGGGTCATTAGCATATTAATAAAAGTTCTTTTTTTAGGTAAACGGCTGCCCCAAAAGCTATTATAGCAGGATAGTTTGGCAGAGCAGACACTAGCGGAGCGCTAGTGTCTGACACCTAATTATGTGAAATCCAAGTGGTAGAAACCCTTTAAGTGAGGAAAATTGGCTTCTACCTCACAGGGTTTTTTGCCTTCCTCCGGATAACAGGCCAAACTGCATGGACGGATGTTTTATTTCAGCCTTATGTTACTATGTTACTATGTTACTAAAATATCCTAATTGTATTTCTGAAAAGAATTCCTACAATCAGATACAATGTAAATCCGGCAGTTTTCCAGGGTTGTTCACAGCAGATGACTGGATCAGTACAATGGGAATCATCACCGAGCCCTGATCCTGTCCTTCGTGGGCTGTGCCTCCATGAGTGTTTTCTTTAAAAGGCAAGTTTTTTTTATTTTTCAAACTATGGATTTTTGTCTTCAATTCCGTCGGATTCGATTACTGTGCAGTGACTCCCAGGGGATCCATTGTCTCGCACCATCAGTAACAATGAAGAGTGGGAGCTGTTCCGTATATATGGTGCTGAAATCCATTGCATCTCCACCCTCTGCATTTCAGCAGAAAACAAGCAGAATCGGTGATACCTTATATTCTACATAAGTAGCTCTGATCCTTATGAAATATTCATGTGCGGATTATTTATAGAGATAGCAGAGCTGACTATGTCATGCTTCAGGGGTTTGCACCATTTGTGCATTGTGTTGACTCACTAACACTGGGCCATTTTATAGAAACTACAGATGACAAACCCGGCTCTACTACATCTATATTAAGATATTGATTATTCTGATGCTTCAAGATAAACGTTTAAGCTCATGCCATTGGTAGGCCTCTCATCTTAAAATGCATCAGGCGACCTTGGTGGGCTGAGTGCCCACACTAGGCTACACGGGGCGCGGGGGCACACGCACGTTTTAGACATGGTTGAGCCGACACCCTCTGCTCAGTTCCTATGGGAATCAATGCAAAGAAACCGGCAATTATTTAGAATCATTCTCTTGAAACAGAGAGCAATGCTAAAGGTAATTTTAAGATGCTGTATGCCCCGGAATAAATCAGCACTTAGAGAATTGGGTCAGGAGAAGTAACGCACCGCTGTCATCTTTTCATACTTGCACTCAAGGACTTAGAGGTCTGAAGATAAGTATAGAGACGAGCATGCAAGGGAGTACGGGATATTAACTCTTACAGCCGGGGATGTACATAGAGCATGAGAGCAATGATAAAAATGCGGGCCCTTTCAGGAGCTGCTTGACTCTAGCACATGGTGCCTCCATGCTAATTACGCCACCTGTAGAGACCATTCACTTTTCACCGACCTAGAATGGATCCTTTTCCATCCAGGAGCCCCATGTAAGCCACGTAGACTTCTTTTATGACCCTAGTTCTCTTGCTTGCTTCAGGTGGAAACTCATGTGTCTATGAGCGATAGCCTAGGACAGGGATGCTCAACCTGCGGCCCTACTGTAGGCTGATAGCTGTAAGCTGTCCAGGCATGCTGGGAGTTGTAGTTTTTCAACAGCTGTAAGGCCGCAGGTCGAGCATCCCTGGCATAGGACATTGCCTATGAGAGCTTGCACCAGCCTTATACTGGCTGTGACTGACTGTCTCTGGTGGGGGTCTACAGCTTTGGAATGGAGTCCAGCTTCAGCCATGTGCTGTTTTGCCGATGTGTACACCAATACCCTTCCTCTTCTTTGGTCAAGGAATCCAGTTTCTTAGGAAAGAAATTCATTACCATATGGCAGTATGCTAGCAAAATCCTTGATGGGCTGTAATGCACATTACAACCACTGGGTGGCAGCAGGTAGACCTATAGAAGAGACATCTCATAACAGAGTATCGCAAAATCATGTCACACATCTTGGGATATTTTGAGTCAAGTGGAAAGGCAAAGAAGGTATTACTCAGCTGTCGTGTATCAAATGCTGAGTACTACAGCATCTCACTCCTTCAGCTAGCCCTGTCCTCTCGCCTACGCATCAGGACCCTACGGCAACCTGCTGCTGGCTCTGGTAGCAGGACACAGCCTGAGAATTCAGAAAGCTTGTTGTACCACTGTCTACCTGTTACCTTATTTATCCAACCTATACCTCAGCCCTGCTGCATCTAACTCTGCTACATTAGCCTTGTCAACCCTTCTCCTATATTTGCCCAAGACTACATTAGTTCTGTTATATCTCAATCTGCTACTTTGGCTCTGCCACTTCATCAATTCTGCTGCTTCCTGCTCTGCTACATTGGCTCTGCCACTCTACTAGCTCAGCTCTAGTAAATTAGCCTTCCACTAAGTCTGCTCTGCTGCATCCAGCACTGCTACATTGGGCCTGCCCCTCCATCACCTATGCTAAATTGGCCCACCACTACATCAGCTTTGTGTATCTGAATCTGCTACTTTGGCTCTGCTACTTCATCAGTTCTGCTGCTTCCAGTTCTGCCACATTGACTCTGCCACTCTACTAGCTCTGCTATAGTATACTAGTCTTCCACTACATCCGCTCTGCTGCATCCAGCCCTGCTATATTGGCCTTGCCATTACCTCAGCTCTTCTTTATTTAAAGGGGTTGTCCGGGTGCAGAGCTGAACCCGGACATACCCATAATTTAGCTAGATCGCGCAGGGCAAGGGCTCTTTTGTTTACAATAACACACTGCTGGGCAGAGGCTTCCGCCCGTCACTGTGTTCGGTGACGTCACCGTCTCTGATGGACATGCTTTAGTGCTGCCCTATCCATTTTACTGGCTAGTACAGCGCTAAAGCCCGCCCATCAGTGCTTTTGACATCACCGGGGTGCCTGGCAGTCCCATAGAGAGCCCGGTTCGTCACCGAAACTCCTGAAAATGCCTTTGTCCTGCGCAATTTAGCGCAGGGCAAACGAGAGCATCGGAGCATGAACTGCTCCTATGCTCAAGTCAGGAGGCTGAAAATGGAGGTATATCAGAGGTGAACCCGGGCAACCCCTTTAACTCTACAACACCAATGTTTTATACTTAGCTTTATTGCTGCACGTCCACGGCTCAGCCTTCATTTACCCCTGCTATGGCTATGCTGCACCAGATGTTCTTCAATTCTGCTTCATCGCTGCACATCCATAGCTCAGCATCAGTACCACCACTACACCTCTGCTGGATCTGAACTTCTGCCCTACTGCACAAACACCATCTGTCTGTGCCACTCAAGATCTGCTCATCTGGTTCTTTGGGTTAGTGGATACACCCCTCCAGGTGAGACATAACAGGAGGACACATATGTAGTGGACACTTGGATTCACAGTAATGTCTTCGATTAGGGCTTAGAAAAAGTTCAGATGACCCTTGAGAAAGTCAAAATCTCTATTCATTCTGTTAGGGGGAGGGTGAAATTTCCATGAATGGCTGCCACCTGGCTGTGCCCTGCTATTTGTTACTGGTGATAAGTTTGGACAGTTGCTATTTCTTTGTCTCGTGCTCTTAAATGTACGGCAAGGAGACAGCTAGATTTATGAAGATGCATTATTCAACACCCAGAGCCTCGGATCAGATGGCTGTCGACTTTACGGGAACTTTCCCCCGTCTTTGCTTCTTTTTTCATTTGCCATATTCTTTTTGACTGTAGAATGTCATAATCTTACACAACATTTTCATAGTCAATGTTCTCAAGTCAAGAGGGGTGGGGGAGCTTAGTGCTTAAAGGAGCAAGCTCTGACAGGAGATTATGAACAGTAATTGTTGGGCACTTGGAAGCCAGAGGTGGCCATACACATTAGAAGGACATCTTCCAAACTTACTGACCATCTAATGTGTATGGGGACCTCCCAACTTTGCATCATGGCAGATGTCAGGGGAGAGAAATGGGGGTTGTAGTTCTGCAACAGCTGGAGAGGCACAGGTTGGGGAGCTCTGCTCAAGACATTGATCAGAACAGACATCATATTTGGTGATCCATGTATGGACCTTCAATATGGACCTGGATATATGCACTGTATTGTAATTGGTTAGATGGGTTGTCCCAAGGTTGAAACGTATCCTCTGTTCACAGAATAGGTGAAAAGTGTTGCAAGAGTGGTGGTCCCATGTTCTCCACTACGTCATTAATAGCTGTTTAAAGAGACTGCGGTACTCCAATGTGCATTGAGGCCTCTTCAAGTTCATCACTCATATGGCCTAGTAGTAGGTCAGTCCCATTCAGGTGAATGCCCACTTGAAGACAGGGAGAGAGGATGGACACCACCCTGTGAACTTATCCCATGAATAGATGATTAATGGAAAGCTTGTGAGAACCCCTTTAAGTAATAGGTGGTAAATATGCATGACTACTTAGCAGAAGATAGGGACAGAGGATGGACACTGGACATGGCCATGGCTGCATAGCAGAAGACAGGGATAGAGGATGGACACCAGACACATCCACGGCTGCATAGCAGAACAGGAAGATACAGGATGGACACCAGGCACATCCATGGATGATTAGTAGAAGAAAAGGACAGAGGATGGACACCAGACATGTCTATCGCTGCATAGCAGAAGATGGTGATAGAGAATCAACACTGGACATATCCATGGATGCATAGCGGAAGACGGGGATACAGAATGGACACCGGACATGTCCATGGCTGCATAGACGAAGATGGGGATAGAGGATGGACACTGGACACAATCATGGATGCATAGCAGAAAACGGGGATAGAGGATGGACACTGGACACAATCATGGATGCATAGCAGAAGACAGGAATAGAGGGTGGACACTGGACACATCCATGGATGCATAGCAGAAGACAGAAATAGAGGGTGGACACTGGACACATCCATGGATACATAGCAGACGACAGGAATAGAGGGTGGACACTGGACACATCCATGGAAACATAGCAGAAGACAGGAATAGAGGGTGGACACTGGACACATCCATGGATACATAGCAGAAGACAGGAATAGAAGGTGGACACTGAACACGTCTAGAGCTCTTCATACCCAGGGAAGTTGACTTAAGAAACTAACAAATGTAACGTCTGAGAAAACAAACAAAAAGATGATGAGGAGGTTGATGTAAAGATTTCCCTGCCCTTTACATGACAGTCCTGTAATAATCCCCCGGTGTGTTATAATCTGCCTGTCAGCTCTGATAATGCAGGACTACACTCGAAATAAGAAATGTATAATTATAGATTTTCAGAATTTAGCAAATTACAAAAATGTACTTTCTGGTATTTTTCTCCAGAATGTTTCAGACTATTTTTCATTTGTTTGTTGAAGCATGAAGATCCAACTCAAAGACTTTAATGTATCGCGTGTAGTCTCTCCTTGGCACCATTCATTCTTTTTCTCAGAGTTACGATAGCTATGATAATCTCTGGACTCTGGTCCCATAGGAATAATTTTTTATCTGCCCTCAAACACTGCATATTCTTGCCCCATATACCTATTTTCATGTCAGCACTTTCCTTCCCCTTTTCTCAACATCATTACATCCTGGCAGGATGTTTACATGCAGAACTTCCTGTTTTTATCTGTTTCCTGTTAGGTTTTCTAACCAATCCCAGCATGCTTCACTCTGTAATGTTTCACAGGGATTGCTCCTTCTGCCATACTGTTCCCTCTGCAGTAGTCACGTTCCAACACCTCCCCTTTCTATGTTATTTAAGTGGAGCAAGCCCTGGGAAACATTAGAGATCAAAGCATGCTGGGGTGGGCTAGAAAAGCCGACAAGAAGCTGATGAAAACAGGAAGTTCTGCAAGTAAACATCCTGCCAGGACGCAGTGATGCTGAGATCAGGGGAAAGAAAGTGCTAACATGAAAAACTAATATATGGGGTAAAATATGCAGTGTTTGAAGTATTAATGTAACTTAGAAGATTTCTTTGTCTTTTATGCTAATTGTACTTTGAATAGCTTTGGAAATACTGCCCATTCTAGTTAGCAAGCCTTCTAGAAATCCTTTCTAGTCTCTCCCCTGACCATGTATAGTCATCTTCAATCCACATTGATAGGAGATTAGAGTCTTTTTCCCTAAATTCATTTTCTTCAAAAAGACCTTAGGTCCTGTTGTTGTGAACAAAGTCTACCATAACTCATTGATCCTCCTTAAAGAGCCCCGGCGAGAGGGGGCGTATAATATACAATACATAAAAAATTTTAGGTTCCTCCTCGACTTGACTATTTATATACTTGTCCCTTCAACTCCAGGTGGTTTAGTGGTTTAGTTCCAGGGTATTTGGACCATTCAGGACTAAATAGTTTAGACATTATTAAAAACATGTTAGCTTTACAATCATAACTTTTTGGGCGCTGTCTTGATTTTTGTCATTTCTTTTTTGGACAATGCAGTGTTTTTTGAATGCATCATTTATTCTTCTTTCTAACTATTAGGTTTAAGTTTTAAAAATAGTTGAAAAAATGCTTTTTGTAAAAAAAAATCCCATTTGTTGCAGTGGTAATCACATACAGTCATGTGAA
Organism: Bufo gargarizans; assembly: GCF_014858855.1. Classification (NCBI taxonomy): domain Eukaryota; kingdom Metazoa; phylum Chordata; class Amphibia; order Anura; family Bufonidae; genus Bufo; species Bufo gargarizans. The sequence continues at coordinate 555,933,990 of NC_058082.1, read as the reverse complement.
AAAATTAGGACACCCTTTGAAAGCATGTGGTTTTTTGTAACATTTTTAATAAAAGGTTATTTCATCTCCGTTTCAACAATACAGAGAGATTAAAGTAATCCGACTAAACAAAGAAAACTGAAGAAAAGTCTTTTCAAGATCTTCTGTAAATGTCATTCTACAAAAATGCCTATTCTAACTGAGGAAAAAGATAGGACACCCTTGCCCCTAATAGCGAGTGTTACCTCCTTTGGCTGAAATAACTGCAGTGAGACGGTTCTTGTAGCCATCTACCAGTCTTCGACATCGGTCTGAGGAAATTTTACCCCACTCCTCAATGCAGAACTTTTTCAGCTGTGAGATGTTTGAGGGGTTTCTTGCACGTACAGCCCTTTTCAAGTCACCCCACAGCATCTCAATGGGATTCAAATCTGGACTTTGACTTGGCCATTCCAGGACTCTCCATTTCTTCTTTTTCAGCCAATCTTTGGTTGATTTACTAGTATGTTTTGGGTCATTGTCATGTTGCATGGTCCAGTTCCGCTTCAGCTTTAATTTTCTAACTGATGGTCTCACATGTTCTTCAAGCACCTTCTGATACACAGTAGAATTCATCGTGGATTCTATGATGGTGAGCTGACCAGGTCCTGCTGCAGCAAAGCAGCCCCAAACCATGACACTTCCACCTCCATGCTTCACAGTTGGTATGAGGTTCTTTTCTTGGAATGCTGTGTTTGGTTTACGCCAAACATGTCCTCTGCTGTTGTGTCCAAATAATTCAATTTTGGACTCATCTGTCCAAAGAACATTATTCCAGAAGTCCTGGTCTTTGTCAACTTTATCTCTGGCAAATATCAGTTTTGCCTCGATGTTTCTCTTGGAAAGCAAAGGTTTCCTCCTTGCACACCTCCCATGCAAGTTAAACTTGTACAGTCTCTTTCTGATTGTAGAGGCATGTACTTCTACATCAACAGTAGCCAGAGCCTGCTGTAGTTCTCGAGATGACACTTTAGGGTTTTTGGAGACCTCTTTTAGCATCTTGCGGTCTGCTCTTGGGGTGAACTTGCTGGGGCGACCAGTCCTGGGCATGTTGGCAGTTGTTTTGAAAGCCCTCCACTTGTAGACTATCTTCCGGACAGTGGAATGGCTGATTTCAAAATCTTTTGAGATCTTTTTAAATCCCTTCCCAGACTCATAGGCTGCTACAATCTTTTTTCTGAAGTCCTCTGACAGCTCTTTTGCTCTCACCATGGTGCTCACTCTCACTTCAACAGTCAGGAGCACACCAAACTAAATGTCTGAGGTTTAAATAGGGCAAGCCTCATTCAACATGCAGAGTAACGATCTACTAATTATGTGCACCTGGTGTGATATACCTGTGTGAGATCTGAGCCAATTTAAGAGGGAATACATGTGAGGGTGTCCTATCTTTTTCCTCAGTTAGAATAGGCATTTTTGTAGAATGACATTTACAGAAGATCTTGAAAAGACTTTTCTTCAGTTTTCTTTGTTTAGTTGGATTACTTTAATCTCTCTGTATTGTTGAAACGGAGATGAAATAACCTTTTATTAAAAATGTTACAAAAAACCACATGCTTTCAAAGGGTGTCCTAATTTTTTCACATGACTGTAGTATTACAGTAAAAAAAAACTTTTTGCTCAACATGTTCAATTTCAATGGCCAATTCTTTTGTTCTCTGGGAAGACAACTTGGCACCAGAAGTGCCTGACGACAGTTTACTGCAATCTCCTATTAGACTATTCGCACACAATCAGCCAGGCTGAGCATGCACGTGTATAGAGAAGTCAGGAGGAACAGCTATCGACTGACAGTTATCGAAGGTGTAGGCTCCTACTAATAGTATGGAAAATTTTGGTGGTGAGGTAGATTTTTTTTGTCTATTAATTAAATAATATTTTTTGGTCAGTGTTAGGGTCTGGATTTCTATCTAGATCCCTTAGCTGCCTCTTTGTCCCAGATTCCAAACGATCACATGATCAGTTACACAACCCCTGCCCTCCCCAACACCACCATAAATATCAATTGGCATGGATTTTAACTAGAGATGAGTGAAATATTGGATAAATCGATTCAGCTGCTTCGCCTATTTTTACCCCAAAATTTGGTATCATGACTAATTACTTTGTCACGAAGCGCATTTCTTTGTAAGTAGTGGGTGCGATGACAGGGAGCGACAATTGCGCTGTCCCCCGTCATTGTACCCCACGTTCTGCTATAGATAGCCGAGATGACGCCATCACGCTGGCCAGTTATTTTTTATGTCATACATCACCACGCGGAATGTTGTGCGAGATCTTCAAGCATGATGGTGGCAGCCAGCCCATCGCAAGCAAATAGATCACATAAGTATGATTTTTTATTTTTTGCACTATTTCAGGTAAAAACGATTTGCTATATAATAACATTTGCAAAGACAGGTGCACTCTGCAGTCTTACTTAACCCTCATACTGATGTTAAAATTGAGAGATTAGCCAACATATCCTACTGTGGAGGACATGTCTGAGCCATGTCCTCCACAGTAGTTGGCTAATCTCTCAATTTTAACATCAGTATGAGGGTTTAGTACGACCGCAGAGTGCACCTGTCTTTGCAAATGTTATTATATTGTTATATTGGTTTGCTACCACGAGGCACGAGGAAATTCGGCTTCACATCGAATTTATCCTGAAATTGAGATCAAAGTCCAGTTTGTGGACTCAAAGTAAATCTTAATTTTACCACTAGGAATGCCACCAAAACTCATGGCCAGAGCTTGCCTATTTTATTTTATCCTATCCTATCCTAATGACCATAAAATGGAAACAAAACCAGAAAATGGACGTTATCTGATGGAGATGAATCCCATCCATTGTCCCCTGTCCGTGGTGCAGAACTCTTTTACCTGTATCGTCAATGAATATGAAGAGGAAGTGAGCTCTCTGTCTAAGTGCAAAATCAAAAATGATAGCTACACCTCACGAGTATCCTTGTTGCGCACTTGGCAGGCTCAAATCCTCGTCAGCCTTCTTTACCGGTCACACAGTAAGCAGACGCATATCTTATCGAGATTCCTATATTTTGTCTTAAAACTGCAGATTTTGCACCTCTACTGCTCCCAAGACTGAGACAGAAAAGCTTTTTGTGCCGTGTCTACGAAGAAGCTATCAGCTCTGCTCACTCAAGGGGGTCCAGCTAAAAGACCACCTGCAGGGTACACTTCCATCCTGTCAATGCCACTGTCACCATCTCAGCATCTTCCGGAGAAACAGAACCTGAGTTTGTTTTTAGATTAAAGGGCTGCAGGAAGCATTGGGTATAACTATAGTTTGCACCAAAAAGACATCTCCAAACAGCCCCTCCTTCTACATGACAACCCTATTTAATGTCAGAGTAACAATTAAAGACACATCTTTTGGCTGTCTGCCTTCTCCCGAGGTCTCCTTAGGTAGAGAAATTATATATTAGATGTAATACCGGCTCTCTCCATGATTGCAGAGTGGATGGGCTCTTCCTGAGATGATGCCAATGCCCTGAGTCAATCAGATCTCACCCTTTCCCCTCTCACAGCACAAATCACAGAGAGAGAGAGAGAGAGAGAGAGAGAAACTGCAGCTGCATCCCCCTCCTCCCTGCAAGTTAAATATTGTATTGATCTAGATGGATTTGCTGGTGACCGATGAAGCTTCTGAACGCTGATAGAGAAAGATTGCAGGAAACTGAGAATGAAAAATTACCAGAAGGGGTGGACGGTAACACTTTCCCCTGATAGGATGGTTTCACATTTAGTAATGATACATGCAAATGCAAAATCTATATATTAGCTTACACACTGGACATATGCCACACAAAAGCCACTCACACGCAGTACACAAGTCATATCTATAGGACGCACGCTGCACAAACATTATTCCGAGCCGGGACACAGGGGCGTTGTTGCTAGGGTCTCAAAAGATCCGGGGCCCAAGCCCCAATGAATATGGGACAATTCTCTATGTCAACCCTCCCCCACACACCGCATTGTTCTGTATTTGCTATACAGGTGCACATGATTCTCACATCCAGGGCCTCCAGGTGACGTCTCTTCTGATGTAGATCTTCTCTCTCATCATCTTCTCCGTTCAGTCCGGACATCTTCTCTCAGCCGCCTCATCTCTGCAGAGTGTGACACACGGACATCTTAGCGTCCTCACTTTTCTATCATCATCCCCCAACATGGAATCCCCACAGTGTTATCTTGCTGCTCGCTGTACCCCCAATACCCCCAAATACTATCCTGAAGAAATAACAGTGCCCCCCATAGTAATAGTGCTCCCACCAATATTAATGCTCTTCTAGAATGCCCTGGTCCCCCCACTAATTCCCCTTTCTCTAACCAGAACATCTATTTAACCTCCAAACAGGCCCATTAAAATTGGAAAAAAAAAAAAGAAATAAATTTTTTTTATTGTAGATTTTTAATGTATGTCTGCAGTAAATCTTTTTGGCGCACAACCCAGGGGTCACAATTGGATTTTTAACCCCTTAGTGAGATCATTCATTTTAACCTTAAGGAATAATATTTTCCCCCTTTGAGCAGTCATAACTTTTTAATTTTTTCTTCTTTCTTTTTTATTTTGTGGGATTAGTTGTAGATTTTTTTAGGAACCATATATAGTGTAGTGATTAACTTTTATTATTAAATTTTTAGGAGAAAGATAAATAAAACTGCATTTTTTACATTATTTTGTGGAATTTTTGTCACTGTGTGGTAACAATAATATAATTTTATTATGTGGGTTGCACAGTGATGATAATGTCACATTTCTATATATTTTTTGAATTTTTTCTCTCCTCCTGTCAGCTCTGTAACTGCTCTCCGTCCTCCTCCAAACTGACACGGGTAGGGGAGACTGCTTTAGCCGCTCATATCTCTGGTTTAGTACCAGCTAGAGATATGTATTTATATTGTTCGAAAGCTGACAAGCTTTCAGACAAAACCAGAATCATAGCAATCTGTTCAGTACAAGAGAAGATATCACTGATAGAAACCGGGATGAAGTGAATGCAGCTGAAAGTAAAAGCAGATTTACCGGCGATTATTCCCGATTCGATATCTAACAGTGATTTCTCCTCTGTTCTTTTCGCTGTCATTCTGGTCTTGTAAGAAAGCCTGGAATGTCAGATTTCAAACAAGACCAGTTGCATGTTTCCAGCTTCTAGTATTCAGGAGATAGCAGCATCTAAAGCAGCCCTCCGCTCTCCACTTTCTGACGGATCCCAGCTGGGGCAGAACAGTTAGATTGTTAAATAGTTAAGGGGAAAGGATCCAGAACATAATAAAAAAATAACCTACCAACTAAGCCCAGGCAACTTCTTTCTGCCTGTTGGTTCCTGACACACTGAGGCACTGGGGCACTTCCCTTGTATGACTGAGGGCTGTTGGGAGTTAGTCACACTGCCTGTTCAGCAGCCTGCTGTGTTACTGATGCCACCATCACTATATTACTGCTGCACTGCCACTGCTGCCCTTTCTGTGGGTCCCATCCTATCTGTACTCAGGCTATTGCTGCCTGAGCCTCACTTCCTGTACCTGCTGCCAGTACTGATGAGAGGAGCAGCCGAGCCAGCCTGACTTGCTGTGTACCCACAGGAGAACAAGCAAGGAGGAGCCAGGCCAGCCAATCAGGTTAGAACTTAGAGGACGCACTGCACTCATCACACTGCCCAGCTCAGCACTATTGTGCTGGTGCTGGCAGTGTGATGTATGTATGTTGTTATCTGTGAATAAAGTAAGCCCAGCCAACCTTCTTAATAGCAGTGCAGTCAGTAGAGGTTTGGGGTAGAGGTATTTGGTTTCTGGGCCCTGGCCCCGGATAGAAAGTTCTAGCAACGCCCCTGCCGGGTCATAAGCTGCAATTCTCACTGTGGTGCTTCTTACACCCTGCCAGAAATTCCTTCACTCCAACATAGAAGAGGATTCTTTACTGTAAGAGCAGTGAACCTACGGACATGTCCACCAAGGGAGGTGATGACGGAGAACTCACTAAAACAGATAAGGTCTGGACTCTGGATTTCTGGAGTGAGATAATATTGCAGCTTATAGTGACTAGATTCCTGGAGAAGGGTCAATGATCCCAGGGGTTGCTCAGGTTGATGAGTTTGGAGTGCGTTAGGAAATTTTTTGAGGATTATAGGTTGAACTAGATGGACATATCTTTTTATCTTCACAGATGATGTCACTATGTAACCATCATTGCCAGGTATCTTTTGCCCACCACTGACCCTTGATACAATTCCTGCAGAGAGGAAAGATAATTCTTCCACCATGCCAGCTGTGCTAGTAGCCAACATCTCATGTGGACTTCCGCCCAACAGTAACCTCCCTAAACTGCAGACATTTAAGGCCTTTTGGGTTCCCTTCCTCGTGAATTTTCTTGTCACTGCCTGAAGACTGCATCCTCCATATCCTAAAAGTGGACTCCTTTCTTCAGCACACCCCATAGCGTGATTGCCATCTCCTTCCTGGTTCCATCCCAACTTTGATCTCTCCACCCTTCCCCCTCCAACCTAAGATCAGAAATTTGGCCTTTGAGATCCAAATTTGTTCCTCCTCTAACTGGTTCCAGTAGCGGTACCTGGCAAGTATGACAGGCTGCCCATAAACTGATCGTGTCAATGGGTAGAGAGGTGGTAATTGAGTACTTATATCATAGGAGATATTATATTAGGGCAGATCTACTGTATCACAGCAATATAATCCTCCAGGAACATCAAATAGGACAATGTTTGACCAGAACGTGGCACCAGACCTCTATTACATAGACTCCTCATTGTTTAGCTCCAGATTTCTTATAGTCGACATGTAAAATTCATGTACTTCATTCTTCTCCTGTCATTTCTTTCAGTTACCACAGCAAAGTATCAATTTGATTTCCATTGGATACAAAGACAGTGATGAAATGAGCTCCTGTTGTTCCGTATCCAGTAGAATATGTATCTGGGAACTGATGGGACTGATAAATATACATGGATCACGCATTGTCAGTAATGACGTCCTTTACAGCTGGGAGTAAGCACTCCAGGTGGAACCCTATTCTCAGCCTCGTCGACTCACCTCCCATTAAAGCCGTTATCATTACGATGATGATTGTCGCGTCTTGTATCTATCAGAGAAATCGCAGTATCCTGGGAATCAGGTTCCCTGAAGACAAAATTGCAGCTTTTGCCCTATTCCTTGCTGGAAGCAAAATCTTCTCTAAAATAACTGCATAAAACAAGGACGTCCGGCCCCGTGATACAGCAGCCAGAAATAGGAGACTGATTTAATTGCTCCACAAACACCGATCCAGCAATTAAAACAATGCAGCATATCACAATAGCATAGCGGCAATGTTCAGGAGCAATCCTACAGAATGAGAAGGGAGAGAAATAGACTGAACTGTCAGCAACACTGAAGAATATACACAAACTAGTATCATATTATAGCAGTTATATTCTTGTACATAGGAGCAGTATTATAGTAGCTATATTCCTGTACATAGGAGCAGTATTATAGCAGGTATATTCTTGTACATAGGAGCAGTATTATAGTAGTTATATTCTTGTACATAGGAGCAGTATTATAGTAGTTATATTCCTGTACATAGGAGCAGTATTATAGTAGTTATATTCTTGTACATAGGAGCAGTATTATAGTAGTTATATTATTGTACATAGGAGCAGTATTATAGTAGTTATATTCTTGTACATAGGAGCAGCATTATAGTAGTTATATTCTTGTACATAGGAGCAGTATTATAGTAGTTATATTCTTGTACATAGGAGCAGTATTATAGTAGTTATATTCTTGTACATAGGAGCAGCATTATAGTAGTTATATTCTTGTACATAGGAGCAGTATTATAGTAGTTATATTCCTGTACATAGGATCAGTATTATAGTAGTTATATTCTTGTACATAGGAGGCAGTATTATAGTAGTTATATTCTAGTACATAGGAGCAGTATTATAGTAGTTATATTCTTGTACATAGAAGCAGTATTATAGTAGTTATATTCTTGTACATAGGAGCAGTATTATAGTAGTTATATTCTTGTACATAGGAGCAGTATTATAGTAGTTATATTCTTGTACATAGGAGCAGTATTATAGTAGTTATAATCTTGTACATAGGAGGCAGTATTATAGTAGTTATATTCTTGTACATAGGAGCAGTATTATAGTAGTTATATTCTTGTACGTAGGAGCAGTATTATAGTAGTTATATTCTTGTACGTAGGAGCAGTATTATAGTAGTTATATTCCTGTACATAGGAGCAGTATTATAGTAGTTATATTCTTGTACATAGGAGCAGTATTATAGTAGTTATATTCTTGTACATAGGAGCAGTATTATAGTAGTTATATTCTTGTACATAGGAGCAGTATTATAGTAGTTATATTCTTGTACGTAGGAGCAGTATTATAGTAGTTATATTCTTGTACGTAGGAGCAGTATTATAGTAGTTATATTCCTGTACATAGGAGCAGTATTATAGTAGTTATAATCTTGTACATAGGAGGCAGTATTATAGTAGTTATATTCTTGTACGTAGGAGGCAGTATTATAGTAGTTATATTCTTGTACATAGGAGCAGTATTATAGTAGTTATATTCTTGTACATAGGAGCAGTATTATAGTAGTTATATTCTTGTACATAGGAGCAGTATTATAGTAGTTATATTCTTGTACATAGGAGCAGTATTATAGTAGTTATATTCTTGTACATAGGAGCAGTATTATAGTAGTTATATTCTTGTACAGAGGAGGCAGTATTATAGTAGTTATAATCTTGTACATAGGAGGCAGTATTATAGTAGTTATAGTCTTGTACATAGGAGGCAGTATTATAATATTTATATCCTTGTAGTGTACGTAAGAGCAGTATTCTGTATTTTTTGTGGTACATTAGTTAAAACAATCATTATCTTCTATTAGCCATACATCATTGCTGGTCTCTTTATGCTCCCTTTATATTACCGCACAGTAACCTCAGAGATCACTGCACAGTATATGATGTTCGGCTCAGGTCATTGTTGCTGTCTATAATTGCAGTCACTACATTTTTCCTGAATGCTTATCATTGTCATTCTTTTGGTAGGTTAGGCCTACAATCTGTATGAATATTTTATTTCTAATAATGGAGTGAAGCAGAGCATGATTTTAATGATCTTGTCTTTTCTGTGTTGGGGATTTTGGAAGGAGGGCTGATTGACAGATATACTCTTGGCCCGGACAGCATCCATTATCATAATTTTGTACAGTTTAGATTCAGCCTCTCTACTGCGTACGCCTCTGGCTATTGCACCAATGCACAGGGATAACTGAGAGGTTTCAGCACTGAAATAGCATCTTTTTTCCTCCAGCTGTATGTCATATTGTGTATTCATAATATTGGAAAGCAACACGGAGAGTGGTTGGTACAGTGCAGAAGTTAGAAAGATAGATAAATATGAGCTATATAGATATTAGATAGATAGATTTATATGATATAGATAAATTGACACCATGAGATTTAGCATGACTGTCATAGTTGATCTGGGATGGCTATTACTGGGAGTAGTCAAAGTGCTGGGTGGGTGACTACTCCCCATGTTCCAGGCCGGGTTTTGCCAGGCATGAAAACCAGCCAGCACTACCAGGTGTGGTGGATTTACCCTCTGACAGTGGAGCTCAGGAGTCTGTGTGCTGTGAACTGAGGGCTGTGCTGGGATTTGAGGTCTGAGCCGGGCTGGAGGACTCAGGCCCCTCTAAAGGCGAACAGGCCGCCTATGGACTTGATGAGGCTGAACTGCTAACAGGGTGTGAATTAACACCCAGGAGAAAAGGTGACTTTTATTGTTTATGGACTTTCCTTGTGTGTGAACAAACACCAAGCCACCTGCGTTTTGTGATACACCAATGTGTGAATAAACACCGCTGTTTGATTCAAGAACTGTGCACTTTGCCTCTATACTGCATCCGCTAGTCCTAACTACCAGAGTGAATCCCCACAATAGATAGATAGATAATATCAAGCATATAGCAGTGCTAGCCATGCTGCTGAAGTCAGGTCCATTGTATTGGTATTGTACTGCTGGAAAACATCAAGCATATATCAGTGCTTTATATGGTGCTGAGGTCAGTGCCATTATACTGGTTGCAAACATCAAGGCTATAGCAGTACTGTCCGTGGTGCTGAAGTGATTCGCATTAGACTGGCTTTATACCGATGTACAATCCCAGGTACCTAGTGGCCCTGTCCATGGTTCTGAAGTCAGGCCCATGATACTAGAGATAGCATTCTTTACTCCCAGGGATCTAATTTTGCTTTACCTGGTGCTAAAGTTTGTGTCATTCCCATTATACTGACAGTAGTCTCCTGTAATCCCTGGGAACTAGCAGTGCTGTCTAATCTGGTCATCTAGCAGTGCTGTCTAATCCTGGTCATTTAGCAGTGCTGTCTAATCCTGGTCATTTAGCAGTGCTGTCTAATCCTGGTCATTTAGCAGTGTTGTCTAATCTGGTCATTTAGCAGTGCTGTCTAATCTGGTCATTTAGCAGTGCTGTCTAATCCTGGTCATTTAGCAGTGCTGTCTAATCCTGGACATTTAGCAGTGCTGTCTAATCCTGGTTATTTAGCAGTGCTGTCTAATCCTGGTGATCTAGCAGTGCTGTCTAATCCTGGTGATCTAGCAGTGCTATCTAATCCTAGTGATCTAGCAGTGCTGTCTAATCCTGGTAATCTAGCAGTGCTGTCTAATCCTTGTGATCTAGCAGTGCTGTCTAATCCTTGTGATCTAGCAGTGCTCTCAAATCCTGGTGATCTAGCAGTGCGGTCTAATCCTGGTGATCTAGCAGTGCTCTCTAATCCTGGTGATCTAGCAGTGCTGTCTAATCCTGGTGATCTAGCAGTGCTGTCTAATCCTGGTGATCTAGCAGTGCTGTCTAATCCTAGTGATCTAGCAGTGCTGTCTAATTCTGGTGATCTAGCAGTGCTGTCTAATCCTGGTGATCTAGCAGTGCTGTCTAATCTGGTGATCTAGCAGTGCTGTCTAATCCTGGTGATCTAGCAGTGCTGTCTAATCCTGGTGATCTAGCAGTGCTGTCTAATCCTGGTGATCTAGCAGTGCTGTCTAATCCTAGTGATCTAGCAGTGCTGTCTAATTCTGGTGATCTAGCAGTGCTGTCTAATCCTGGTGATCTAGCAGTGCTGTCTAATCCTGGTGATCTAGCAGTGCTGTCTAATCTGGTGATCTAGCAGTGCTGTCTAATCCTGGTGATCTAGCAGTGCTGTCTAATCCTAGTGATCTAGCAGTGCTGTCTAATCCTGGTGATCTAGCAGTGCTGTCTAATCCTGGTGATCTAGCAGTGCTGTCTAATCCTGGTGATCTAGCAGTGCTGTCTAATCCTAGTGATCTAGCAGTGCTGTCTAATTCTGGTGATCTAGCAGTGCTGTCTAATCCTGGTGATCTAGCAGTGCTGTCTAATCCTGGTGATCTAGCAGTGCTGTCTAATCTGGTGATCTAGCAGTGCTGTCTAATCTTTGTGATCTAGCAGTGCTGTCTCTGGGGATGGAAACCAGGTAAACCCAAGAGAGCCTCCTATGTCAGTGCTGTCCGTGGGCCTGAACTGGGACGACACTCATTTTATACTGGTGGTGTCATTTCTTTTAGGCCGACTTCACAGGACCATGTCCCTCTTTGCGGTCCGTAAAACATAGATCTGTAAAACACGGATACCGCCCGTGTGCCTTCCGCATTTTGCGTATCGGTACGTCCTGCCCTCGGCCTAATATCGTCCACAACACGGACAAGAATAGGACAGGTTCCATTTATTTTGTGGGGCCAAGGAATGGAACTCCAAATGCAGACTTTTTGGGGCCAATGAAATGAACGAGTCCGGATCCAATCTACGGTTGTGCGCATGGTGTGCTAGTAAGGTGGAGGTATTTATTAGTGTTGATCGCGAATATTCTAATCTCAAATTTTTATCGTGAATATCGGCACTTTGAAAATTCGCGAATATCTAGAATATAGTGCTATATCTTCGGAATCGTGAATATTCTAGATTTTTTTTTAATTAGTACCCATGATCCCTCCCTGCTTCTAGCTTGTTGGCCAATGAGAAGGCTGCAATATCTTTGACTTTAGGAGTAGATGTTGATCGTGAATTTTCGTATTAGAGAATTTTTTATTGCGAATTTTCCAAGAAAATAATGACTGGAGATCACGAATTCTCAAATTTGCAAATATATGCCGAATATTCGCCCAAATTTTCGCGAAATATTCGCAAATTTGAATATTGCCCCTGCTGCTTATCTGGTGCTGAACTCAGCAGACACACATTATACTAGTGTTACTTCAGCATCAGTGTCCAAGGTGCTGAACACAAGAGCTGCGCTCAGTACAGAAGGGCGGTGTACTGTGGTCCCAGGGACCTGGCAGGACTGGGGTTTACAATAGACCAGGTCTCCATAGAGATTAGCGTGACCTAATCCAGGAGCCTATGACACGTTTCTACAAATGTCACATAGGAGAAGGTTTCTTCTGAATGTAAAGAAGAAACAAGACTCTGTTTACCAAAGAAAGCTTCCTGATCCTGAAGCAATAACCCGGGAAGCTGCAATATATTTGCTCAGGCTGACCTCAAGAATCTCACAGTTCCCCAGATGGAAAGGTAATGAAAAAGTGTATTCAGTGGATTATAGAGTAAAAAAAATAATAATGGCAGAAATATAGAAGAAATAATCCGAGAACAGCTGCAGCGCTGGAGGTCAACGACCATCAGTCCTAATGGGAACAGTTGGCCAACTTCAGGATGGACATGTAGACTGCGGTGTGGATCTTATCGTAGAAGCTAATGCAAGAGGAGCTTCTAACGTTTGATGTCACTTAATGATTGCAGCTATTTCAGAGATAAGAGTCTCTGTGCCAAGCGCATCGTCATCATCTTCACTCAGTCTTCAGCATTTAGAGAAACATATTGCTGGGAAGACAGAAGCGATTGCAGGCAGCCAACCTTGTCAGTCATTAGGCATTCCTTACAGTTTAGATGCCGGTTCTGTATACAGCACGCTTTCCAATCAGCCAAGAAGAAGAGAGATTGAAGAAGATGTGATTGACGGAAAGAAGACATAGGAAGTCTTGGAGAGATGCACGTTTGTGGATAGATCCCTAATTGTCATGAAGAGGTTCCTTTAAGAAGACGTCACTAAGTTCTATATCGTCTCCACATGAGATGAGGCAGTGATGAATGCTTCATACGCGTCCTCCATTAGAACATCATTCACTTTCTGGAGAACATCTACATAAATGTTCACTAATGGTGACAACAACTCATCAGCAAAAACAATGGGAAGGGGGTTCAGGTTCATTACACCTTCATTTGACTAATGGCTCATTGTATCTCTATAATTAGACTGCCATATAGTGTCACATGCTACCATTCTATGGACCTAGCAAGCATGCAAATCCCTGACCCTCTTACCTTACTAGCCTGGCCTGATGGACATACCATAGTTCCCATGAAATCACATTGTGCTTATTATGAATAGAATGGATAGAGAGGTCGGACTCTTCTAAGGATCTGTGAATCATATGGTCCTCTCCTGGGTACGGTAGGGACGTGTCCTTCCTTACCTTGGCTCTGAGCTCAACAAATCTCAAGACGTGTGGCACAAGATGATGTATTGAGAAGGCATCGGTGCTCGCAGTAGCGCCACTGTCTTCTATCAGCTTCCCCTAGGCCAGTCATGTCATGTTCATTGGTCATGACGCCTAAGCGCAGGTCAGCCCCATAGAAGTGAATGGGACTAAGCTGCAATACTAAGCATGGCCACTATACAATGTACGGCGCTGTGCTTGGTACGCACAGAGAAGGCCACGGCGCTCACAGGGGCACTGGTGCCTTCTCAAACAGCTGATAGGCGGGGGTCCCGGGTATCAGACCCCCACTCATCAGATACTGATGACATATCAGGAGGATTGCAATCTGTTTTCATGATAAATTTGAGTCCTCTAAGGGGTCCACTGGGAATAATTTAAAATTACCAGCAACGTGTCCTAGAATGTGAGCAGGACTGGTTGCCACCACTTGCAGAGCTTCCGAGGGGGTGAGGAGTAAGGGCCTCACTACACTACTCTACAATAGGTGGTAATGACGTGATCCTGCCTACGATATGCCATCATGGCTGAGCAGCCTGACAGGAAAACTCACCAATATGTAGCAAATGCAAGTGCCTGAGTCTCATGTGTAGTGATGCCCTTCCCTTCACCCCCATATGTTCTGCAAGTGTTGACAACCAGTCCTGCTCATATTTTAGGACATGTTGCTGGTGGTCATTTGAAATCATTCCTGGAGAACACCTTTAACAAAATTTGAGCTAAGGTAAGAGATGACACATCTGCATTTGTGCCGTCTCCAGTAGGATGGTCATCTTCTATAGTACATACACTGTAGTATACAGACTCTATACTTCATAGAGATGGAGAGGGTATAAAGCAATACTCTTTATAGAAGGTCTATACCATACTGGGCTGGAGATCTGGTGACATCATTGGGGGGGAAACCTCAGACCATTCATGTAATGCATGCATTAAAGAGTTCAGGTTTGGCAAAGCAAGAATGGCTTCTGGTTACCAGTTGCCTCCTCCGACTAATAGACGTGGGTCCCGATCAGGGGGTATCCCAATGCATGTGGAATAGAAATATCTTATGGAGTTTCCATGTAAGATACCGTAAACACTGAAAATGTCTAACTTTCTGATGGCTGTCGGTGAAAGAACTAAAGAAGGTAACGTCTCCTCACTGAAGGTGAGCGTGAATAATGGGCATGTCATGGGAATGAGATGGAAAGCTTGATTTCTGCTACTGTAACAGGTCATCACTCATCGGAAAGCCTGACATGGGCTCGATAATAGTGCTGCATGAGTTACCCCTCAAATGGAAAGACTTTCATTATAGAACAGAGTCCTGCCAAGCATCTCATGCCTCCTCCATGCTAATGGAGCAAGTGGTAGCAGCAGCAGTATCCACGGTATTCAGCATGATAATGGATGGATCTGCTTATTAACACCAACACCTACAGACATGTCCTTCCTTACCTTCCTCTTGGTTCAGTATATCTTGAGATGTGCCGGGGTTAAATGAGCAGATTAAAAAAATTATAATAATAAATAAAAATTAACAATACTCTGTCAGGAGATGTCTATCCTGTAGGAATTTATATTTGGCCACCGGGTGGAAAAAATGTGAATTGCAGCCTTTCAAAGATTTAGCTAAAATATTGCAACATTGTATTGAGTTAATTCCTTAGAGGAAAATATATTTGCGACTTATCCTCAGGTAAGGTCATCACTATCAGGCCTTGCAAGGCTGTGACACCCGAGACCCCATTGATCAGCTGTTAGAAGAGGCCTTAAACGCCGCAGCCTCTTTCTAGGCCAGTGACGTTACTGTACAAGGTCACGTGGCCTAGTTGTAGACCAACCCCAATTCAAGTCAAAGGGGCTGAGTTGCAATACCAAGCATTGCCACTATACAATGTATGGCGCTGTCCTAGGATAGCTGCCGGGAGCCTGCATTGTTCACCTGAGTTCTGGTTAGCGCAGCGGCCCCCTGAAACAGCTGATCAGCGGTGGAGCCGGGACTTGGACCCCCCTCAGAGTGATATCCTGATGATAGGTCATCATTATCATTTACCAGATAACTCCTTTAACCAAATTCAAGCCAAGGTAAGGGTGGACATGTCTAAATTTAAAGGAATTGTCTGCTTTGGCCATTTTTATATAGAGAGAACCCCCCACACACACGCGCGCACACACGCACGCACACACGCACACACGCGCGCGTAGCTATAGAGTTTATCGTTGCCCCAGAATTCAGTGGTAGAAAAATGTAACACGTTTTCCCATTGCCTGCAGCGCCACCCCAGGGGAAATGAAACATTACACATTTCCTTTTGAATCCAGTGATTTCTGTGTGGGCAGCGGCATGGATGTGGCGGGTGCTCCGGAGAGAGAAGTTCCTTGTAGCGCTGGATGAGGTTGAGGATGATGTCTCTGCTGCTACAAATCTTATCCTTAGCATTTTTCTTATTGGCGGAAGACGGACGGCTGCGGGGCCCGAGTACCTTATTATCCAAATATATTTAAAAAATCACTTAGTGCATTAGAAATGATCCCCGATCAATACAATAACATGGAGGAGCATTAGCGGATGATGCATCGATTTATTAATTACATTTCTGTTACAGTTCTAGTCATATGACAAGATTAACCTCCATGAAGTCGTCTTTAAAGGGGTTATCCCATGATTGATGGGGAAGAAAAATAAAATCAGAAATCATATAGTACATGACAGCTCTTTCCCTACCACAACTGAAAGGGGATGTCCTTTCTGCTGCAGCTCTCTCCCTATCACAGCTCAGGCGGTTTGTAATTTCCCTATCACAGCCAAAAGGGGATGTCCTTGCTGCTGCAGCTCTCTCCCTTTGACAGCTATGGGGATGTGTTCTATCTGATGCAGCTCTCTCCCTTTGACAGCTCAGGGGATGTGCCCCTTCTGCTGCAGCTTTCTCCCTATCACAGCTCAGGGGGGGGGGGGGGGGCATGTCTTTTCTTCTGCAGTTCTCTCCCTGTAACTCTCACAGCTCATAGTAGAATTGGCTGGGGACAGTTGGAGAATGGATCTAAGCATGTGTGACCACCACAGCAATGTTACTGAGGTGGACTGAAAAATAAGAAATAGAATAAACAGCAGGTGGCGCTATACAGTCACTGCACTAAATTTTTAATTACATGCAATTACAAAAATATTCAGATCCAGATGGTGGTTTAAAAAATGTAGAATACTTTTCGTGGGGACTTAAGTAATTCAAAGTGTCCTTAAAACTCAGCACTACAAATAGATAAAGATTCTGTAGAGTTTGAAGACTCTTTGACTATTCTTTAGGCTTCAAGCACATGGATTCACGTTCCTCTGGATGTTCTTATATTATGAAGGGAATCTATTATGCAACTTCCATGGTGGAAAAAGTGGAATGGGTGCTTCATAAATATGGCGCTCCTCCTATACCTAGAGAACCCCAGTGCTGCCTGTCATGTACATGTTATGTGCATGGGGTCTTAAAGGGGTTTGCCGGGATTTTGATATTGATCACCTAGGATAGGTCATCAAGATCAGATTGATGGGTACACCCACAATAATCGGCTGTTTCGGGCAGTTGCCATCATAAGTAACTTTACAGTGTACGTAGTAGATAGTTTAAAGCTCTGTACATTATGTAGTGACCATGCCGGGATACTGCAGCTCAGGTCCCATCTGAGTGAGGGGTCTCCCAAGGCTGCCCAGAACTGCTGATCATCAGGGCGGGGCCAGATTTCAGGCCCCCATCAATCAGAAATTGATGACCTATTCTGAGTAAAATAAAATACTACAAAGTAAATCTAAATCCTGGACAACCCCTTTAAGTTGTTCAGTTTCCCTGGGTTCAGAATTGCTTCATATTTGGGACGAGACTTCATTTAGTGACTTTGGGTGCAATAGTTCTGTGTATAGGTAAAGGGGTAAAAACAATTCTATTCATTCTATAGTGAGTAGTTATAGATATGAATCCACTTGTATTTACCAGGATATCCCCTTAATGTCATTAAATAAGAACCTTCCCTGTTAAAGTGGTTCCTTGATCCCATAATAAAAACGGCATAATGTTGCCCCATATGCATATTTTGTTCATGTCAGCACTTCCCTTCTCCTGTTCTCGGCATCACTTCATCCTGGCAGGATGTTTACAGGCAGAACTTCCTGTTTTAATCAACTTCCTGCTGGGTTTTCTAACCAATCCCAGCATGCTTTGATCTGTAATGTTTCACAGGGCTTTAAGTAGTCTACACCTATAGCTAAGTGGAGCATGCCCTGCCAAACAATACAGAGCAATGCACGCTGGGATTGTGTAATGACCGGCGTCACACACAGGGAGGAAAACAGGGAAAGCCCTGCCCAAGGGAGAGGGAAAGGTGGTGACCCCTAACTCACCTTGCGTCTGGCACCTGACTGCCCTGACGTCCCTAGACGGGTTCCTCACCCGTGCGGCGATCACGTGCCTAAACCCTGGCTTTCCCTGAAATGAGCCCTGGATAGTGAACGGGCCGGTGGGATCACTAGTCCGCACCACTGCACTAAGAGGGAAACACCAGGGAGAGGACAGACAAATACAAACAAACACAAACACCCAGGTTGGCGACCACAGCAGTCCACAAAGGTCCAACAGGGATCCGGAGGGTAGCGTTCTGAAACAACCATATGAGAATGCAGCAACACAGCTCCAGTGGGTCAGAGTAGATGTCCAGGCAGGAAGCTCTATCTCTGGCAACCAGAGAAGTGTGAGAGAGGAATATAAGGAGGTTTGGGAGTGCTGGACAAGGAACAGCTGAGGAGAAGGACTACGGATCCCTGAGTGAGCCAAAAGGGTTTGCA
The DNA here is from genome assembly GCF_014858855.1 of Bufo gargarizans. NCBI lineage: Eukaryota > Metazoa > Chordata > Amphibia > Anura > Bufonidae > Bufo > Bufo gargarizans. The sequence goes on along the minus strand of NC_058082.1, from coordinate 555,915,534 downwards.
AAGCAAACCCAGAAAGCTACCATAAGGAAAACAGCCCTATCTTAAATAGAGCGTGCAGCCAACCGCTGCGACTTCCTGACCCTGGGTATAACGGAGTCAGGCGATACCCTCGTGACAGATTGGTTAGAAAACCCAACAGGAAGCTGATGAAGACAGGAAGTTCTGCATGTAACCATCCTGTCAGGATGCAGTGATGCTGAGAACAGGGGAAAGAAAGTGCTGACATGAAAAACTAATATATGTAGTTAAATATGTAGTTGTTGGGGTACTCTGGGCAGAAAAAAAATAGATTTAAATATAACACTAGGGAACCCTTTTAACATCCAGAGGATGAAAATCTTTCCTGGTTATATGTGTGTTGAGCTGTTACCTTGTGTGTTCATCACATGACCATTAGTAAATAATGGTTTCCTTTCAAACAATCTCAATTGCCACAAGTCATTGCTATACTGTAAAAAAGTATATTACGAAATTTCATAACTATTCCTTTTAGATCAAATTATTATTATTATTAGTAGTAGTAGTATTATTATTAGTATTATTATTATTTTAACCCTTTAATGATGGCAGTTTGCCACTGCCTAGACTGAACACATTCATCACTATGTCAGATCTAGGCGAGCTCAGCAGCTTTCAATACTGCATGAACAGCAGAGGCTCCTCATAATGTTGCTGTGCCTGCGAAGACAGATGAGGAGCATGCTGCTTCCAGCTTAGAAGGGGTTTATCTGCCTACATAATGTCCCATGTAGAGACTTTGATGCTTAAAGGGTTACTCTGGTTCAGCAAATAAAGTTTATCTAATATATAAAGCTAAGTGTGTGTATGTTCGCTAAAGGAATCCGCACCGTCGCATATACAATCACGAAATCTGTCACACAGGTACAACAGGTGTCCGGGAAGGTTTTAGACCAGGTCTCAGCTCTCTAGGACGTACTGTTCCTGAGATATTCCCCCAAAAAATGCAAATATGGCACATCACATGACCCTTATCAGCCAATAGAAGCTTGAAATCCCTTAGTCTCCACATACACACAGTTTTACTCCAGGTTTCCATAACAACCCAGTCATTTTTCTTCACTGCTGCAGGTGAGATTTAACCACTTCAGCCCCGCTAGGTGAAACCCCCTTCATGACCAGAGCACTTTTTACACTTCGGCACTACACTCCTTTCACCGTTTATCGCTCGGTCATGCAACTTACCACCCAAATGAATTTTACCTCCTTTTCTTCTCACTAATGGAGCTTTCATTTGGTGGTATTTTATTGCTGCTGACATTTTTACTTTTTTTGTTATTAATCAAAATGTAACGATTTTTTTGCAAAAAAATGACATTTTTCACTTTCAGCTGTAAAATTTTGCAAAAAAAACGACATCCATATATAAATTTTTCGCCAAATTTATTGTTCTACATGTCTTTGATAAAAAAAAATGTTTGGGCAAAAAAAAAAATGGTTTGGGTAAAAGTTATAGCATTTACAAACTATGGTACAAAAATGTGAATTTCCGCTTTTTGAAGCAGCTCTGACTTTCTGAGCACCTGTCATGATTCCTGAGGTTCTACAATGCCCAAACAGTAGAAAACCCCCACAAATGACCCCATTTCGGAAAGTAGACACCCTAAGGTATTCGCTGATGGGCATAGTGAGTTCATAGAACTTTTTATTTTTTGTCACAAGTTAGCGGAAAATGATGATGATTTTTATTTTTTTTATTTTTCTTACAAAGTCTCATATTCCACTAACTTGCGACAAAAAATAAAAAATTCTAGGAACTCGCCATGCCCCTCACGGAATACCTTGGGGTGTCTTCTTTCCAAAATGGGGTCACTTGTGGCGTAGTTATACTGCCCTGGCAATTTAGGGGCCCAAATGTGTGAGAAGTAGTTTGCAATCAAAATCTGTAAAAAATGGCCTGCGAAATCCGAAAGGTGCACTTTGGAATATGTGCCCCTTTGCCCACCTTGGCTGCAAAAAAGTGTCACACATCTGGTATCGCCGTACTCAGGAGAAGTTGGGGAATGTGTTTTGGGGTGTCATTTTACATATACCCATGCTGGGTGAGAAAAATATCTTGGTCAAATGCCAACTTTGTATAAAAAAATGGGAAAAGTTGTCTTTTGCCAAGATATTTCTCTCACCCAGCATGGGTATATGTAAAATGACACCCCAAAACACATTCCCCAACTTCTCCTGAGTACGGCGATACCAGATGTGTGACACTTTTTTGCTGCCAAGGTGGGCAAAGGGGCACATATTCCAAAGTGCACCTTTCGGATTTCGCAGGCCATTTTTTACAGATTTTGATTGCAAACTACTTCTCACACATTTGGGCCCCTAAATTGCCAGGGCAGTATAACTACGCCACAAGTGACCCCATTTTGGAAAGAAGACACCCCAAGGTATTCCGTGAGGGGCATGGCGAGTTCCTAGAATTTTTTATTTTTTGTCACAAGTTAGCGGAAAATGATGATTTTTTTTTTTTCTCTTTTTTCCTTACAAAGTCTCATATTTCACTAACTTGCGACATAAAATAAAAAATTCTAGGAACTCGCCATGCCCCTCACGGAATACCTTGGGGTGTCTTCTTTCCAAAATGGGGTCACTTGTGGCGTAGTTATACTGCCCTGGCAATTTAGGGGCCCAAATGTGTAAGAAGAACTTTGCAATCAAAATGTGTAAAAAATGGCCTGCGAAATCTGAAAGGTGCACTTTGGAATGTGGGTCCCTTTGCCCACCTTGGCAGCAAAAAAGTGTGACACATCTGGTATCGCCGTACTCAGAAGAAGTTGGGGAATGTGTTTTGGGGTGTCATTTTACATATACCCATGCTGGGTGAGAGAAATATCTTGGCAAAAGACAACTTTTCCCATTTTTTTATACAAAGTTGGCATTTGACCAAGATATTTTTCTCACCCAGCATGGGTATATGTAAAATGACACCCCAAAACACATTCCCCAACTTCTCCTGAGTACGGCGATACCAGATGTGTGACACTTTTTTGCTGCCAAGGTGGGCAAAGGGGCACATATTCCAAAGTGCACCTTTCGGATTTCGCAGGCCACTTTTTACACATTTTGATTGCAAAGTTCTTCTCACACATTTGGGCCCCTAAATTGCCAGGGCAGTATAACTACGCCACAAGTGACCCCATTTTGGAAAGAAGACACCCCAAGGTATTCCGTGAGGGGCATGGCGAGTTCCTAGAATTATTTTTTTTTTTGTCGCAAGTTAGTGGAATATGAGACTTTGTAAGGAAAAAAGAAAAAAAAAGAAAAATCATCATTTTCCGCTAACTTGTGACAAAAAATAAAAAATTCTAGGAACTCGCCATGCCCCTCACGGAATACCTTGGGGTGTCTTCTTTCCAAAATGGGGTCACTTGTGGCGTAGTTATACTGCCCTGGCAATTTAGGGGCCCAAATGTGTAAGAAGTACCTTGCAATCAAAATGTGTAAAAAATGGCCTGTGAAATCCGAAAGGTGCACTTTGGAATATGTGCCCCTTTGCCCAC